>NC_037669.1:23921233-24068918 GCF_003255815.1 Theropithecus gelada | reverse complement strand
AGTGCAGTGGCCGGATCTCAGCTCACTGCAAGCTCCGCCTCCCGGGTTCACGCCATTCTCCTGCCTCAGCCTCCCGAGTAGTTGGGACTACAGGCGCCCGCCACCGCGCCCGGCTAGTTTTTTGTATTTTTTAGTAGAGACGGGGTTTCACCGTGTTAGCCAGGATGGTCTCGATCTCCTGACCTCGTGATCCGCCCGTCTCGGCCTCCCAAAGTGCTGGGATTACAGGCTTGAGCCACCGCGCCCGGCCCTACAATTCTTAAATGATAAATGCTTATTTGGAATTTGGTGGTCTCACTCAGTAGTCTTCTAAAGTTTAATGTTAGAGAGGAACATTTTAAAGCTGTCGCATATTTTGTTTATAGATTTATTTATGTTTTACTCCCCTTGAATAGCTATTGGATTCCTTCCATCCGTGTTATTTGAATATTTCCTCTGTGTGTATGTGCAACATGTTCATGAATCTCTTCTTATTAATATGGTTACAATGTGAATTTTTAATTTTCAAGCAGAGATCTTTATTTGGATTAGAAAACTTTCATTCTTTTCTTTTCATCTCCTGTTTATGGGGAAAAAAAACCTTTCAAATTATGTAAATCAGCATACGAATGTTTCGTTAAAAATATAAGTATTCCATCTATATTTCTTCAGCTGTTATTCCTGTTCCATTTCGTCTTTCTTACATTTTTTTTTGAATTCCTATTATTTGTCAGTTAATATCGTAGAATAGGCCTCCTCTCATATTGTTTCTTCCCTTGAACCCTTTCGTCCAAATTAGAGGTAAGTGATAGAATAGGCCAAAACCGCGTACAGAAGACATGGTATATAAAGTAATATAAGCCATGTAAAAGGCTGATGCGTGCATCCCAGCCAGAGACTTAGAGACACTCAGGTTCAAATAAAAAGACAAAAGAAAAAAATGACATTTTCAATGAATTTTAATTACTACTTAAGAGGTATGATGACCTGAGTGGGTGAGGACTAAGAGTGATATCTAAGGTCAACATATAAATTATTCAATGTAGTATCGATGCAAACACAGCTGTTTCATATGACTCTACCTTCCATCACCATTTTATCTAGAAAAATTGGTTTAACCCCCGGTCAGTGGATGAGCTATTTCTCATCTTCATTTATAATGCTAACACAGAGTTTCCACCATGTATATAGCCTACGGATAGTCCCAATAGAAAATTACTTGTGTAAATTATATTTACATCACTAAAAGGAATACTTTCTTAAATGTTCTTTCCTTGCCTATGGCAGTTCTATAAAACCTGATGTTTCTGTATGTTCTTTCTTTCTTTAGTTTTTTTTTTCTTGCTCCCATAATCTACACATATACACACACACAAAGTAGACTAAACACTAAGTACTTGAACTTCTACCCAATGCTTTTTCTATCCTTTGCTTCAGAGATCTGATTTATTGCAAAAGTACTGATTACCTAAGCTGTCTATGCATTTCTTCTTGAACCAAGAAAAAAATTCCTTAACATTACATACACACACTCCAGTTCTGTATTGGCAATGACATATAAAAACATTCATTTTTTCATCCTCTATTACTTGATTTTTATTCCTGTTTTATTTCAGTTGCCATCCTAGAGTTTATGAAAGTCATTATTAATTAATCACAATCTACCAGTAATATGTGTCACCCAATAATATACTCCCAATTCTTACCTTCTATACTTTGTTAATTATCTAGTATATTGTATTTTTATATGCTACAAACCCATAATTCCTTCTATTGTATTTTAGAAAGATGATTGTCTTGAGAACAATTAAGCATAGAAATGAAATTTATACTTATGAATTACACCGTTTGTGTTCTTCACATATCTTTTAGATCTAGTTTTTGTCTAGTATCTAGTATTCTACCTAATGAGCTTTTTTTAGAGAATTTCTTTTGCAAATAACATCTTTCAATTTTTATTTATCAAATAGCCTGTTTACTTTTGAAATATATATTTTTTCTCTGAATTGAATTCTAGTTTATCCAAACTCTAGTTTGTCCTTTTTATCCAACACTTGAATGATGATGTTATTCCATTTTATTCTTGCTTGCATGGCTTCTGACACAAAATCTGCTATTAATTTTATCTGTGTTCCTCTGTGTGATGAATTATGTCCTATTTTTTATCTGTTATCCTTAGAGAGTTCCTCTTTATCACTGGACTTCAGCAAATTCCAAGTAGCATGTTTCTATAAGTTGCGATTGTTTCTTGGTTTATATTTAATGTTAATCATGTGCTCTGAGCTTCGTAGAACTGTTGCCTAACACCTTCCTTATGGGGAAAATTCTTGACCAACATCTTTTCAGATACTTTTTCTTCCCTGCTCTCTCGCTCTTATCTCAATATTCCACCTACACATACGTTAGACTCCTTGGTATTTTCCTGAAGTTTTGTATACTCTTTTCTTTGTGTTTTCACGTTTTTCCCTCTTTGGTTCAGTTTGCACACTATTTCTACACCTTTAAATTCGCTTGAGATTGAGTGTCAAGTCTACTAACAATCCCGTTGAAAGCATTCTACATTTCTGTGTCATTACATTTTAAAATTTTATAGCACTTAATTTTTTTTCCAGCATGCAATTGTTATCACTACTTATAGTTTCCATTACTTTTTTGATATTTCCTAACATTGGTTATATTTTCCACTATAGCCTTTGACGTAATTAGTCCTAGTTTTTTTAATTCCCTGTATAAAAGTCCCAATATCTTGATCATATCTGAGTCTGCTTTAGTTGATTTCTCATCACTTTTGTCCCATATGTTATTATTATTTTTATTATTACTATTTTGAGACAGAGTCTGTCTCTGTTGCCCTGGCTGGAGTGCAGTGGTATGACCTTGGGTACCACAACCTCCACCTCCAGGGTTCAAGTGATTCTCCTGCCTCAGCCTCCCGAGTAGCTGGGACTACAGGTACGCGCCACCATGCCCAGCTAATTTTTGTATTTTTAATAGAGACAGGGTTTCACTATGTTGACCAGGCTGGTCTCGAACTCCTGACCTCATGCTCTACCTGCCTCGGCTTCCCAAAGTGCTGGGATCACAGGCGTAAGCCACCACGCCCAGTCTCCCATATGTTATTATTTCTTACTTTGTTTCATAATTTTTGGATGAAAGCTGTTTATCACATGGAGAATAAGAGAGCTAAGTAGTGTTTATGCCTCAAAATGGGCAAGCTTCTTCTTTTGCCAAATCATTAGTATGGAGGCTTTTGTAAACATAATCAGGAACCAAGCTGGGTTAGTGTTTTATTTTTGCTTTTGCTATAATAAGTACTCTACTGATCTCAAACTCCTTGACTGTGCCATGCTTATAGTGAGGCTAGATTCCCAGAGGTTTTCGTTCAATATTTCTATTTTTTCTTCCAGCTTTAGGTTATCCTCATGATTCTGTGCCTCGGAGAGCTAGTCTCTCTAAGCTCTTATCCTTACACCAATAATAAACTTCTGTTGTATACTTATTATAGCTACTTGTTAGCCTGGGCGTGTGGTTCAGTGATGGTATCCTCTGTTACCCTCTTTCAGCCTCAACATTAAGCTGAGCTTCTGTCACTAAGTCTCACATTTGAGGCTTTCTCAGTGACTCTGACCCTCCTCCACACATACAAGACCTCTAATGGTCTCATATTTGAATAGTTTCTGCCATTCTCTTATGGTTAGCAGATTTTAAAAATTTTTATTTTTTATTCCATCTGCACTGTTTCTTTTTATTGTTATTTTTATTTTTTAGTTTAATGGTTATTTACCATGAGAGAGAGAGTTCAGTACAAACAGGGCCTTAAGTTAAAGCTTGAAATAACCATCCAGAGTTTAGGTGAGTCATACAACATAGAAACATATGAATACATTGACTTATTTGAGTAGCCCTGCATGTGTGTGTATATATACATATGTATGTGAAAAGAGAAAGAGAGAGAAACAGAGAAAAGAGAGACACACACACGGAAAGAGGTGGAGAAAGTGAGAGAAAGTTATACTAGCAAGCAGTGATCTCACAAATCCACTGCATAAAAATCACATAGCTGAAAATGGTTAAAATAGAGAGAATATTAAAACTATGAAAATAATGACAAAGTTGTATAGTTTATTGCATGAAAATACCTGAAGTCTTTCTTAGGGGTTTGGTCTGCATTCTAATTGTACAACGTGAAATGTGAGGAAAATGACCATCTTATTAAATGTTTATTATTTTTGAGATATCAAAAAATGATTTACGTGAGTATTTTTGCAAAGCATTTCATATCTGCCTTAAGTCATCTAGTGGTATAGTATTTTTTTACTTTGGGCATATGAATTTGCACTTACTTGTATGACTACAGTGTTTATTCTTTGAAGTCACTGAACGGGAAATCAGCTGTTCCTTGTCACTTAAGTCATTGCCAGAAATCCTTTACCTCTTGGTGTCCTGTTAGCTTTCACCCGTGTTTTTTTCTTTGTAAAGGACACGAACTTTGCTGTTTAAGTCCATCCTGGGAGTTCATATTTTCTAGCATTGTATTTGTCTTGTGACTCTCAGAAGTATTTTTAAAATACCAATTTCTGAGTGGAAATGTCTTACTGATAAACGGATGTAGTCGTTTAGGTCGAAAAAAGACCAAGTAAGGTGAAGCATTTGACGTCCTTTTTTTTTTTTTGAGACGGAGTCTCACTCTGTCGCCCAGGCTGGAGTGTAGTGGCAGGATCTTGGCTCACTGCAAGCTCCGCCTCCTGGGTTCATGCTGTTCTCCTGCCTCAGCCTCCCGAGTTGCTGGGACTACAGGCACCCACCACCATGCCTGACATTTTTGTATTTTTAGTAGAGACGGGATTTCACCGTGTTAGCCAGGATGGTCTCCATGTCCTGACTTCGTAATCCACCCACCTTGGCCTCCCAAAGTGCTGGGATTACAGGCATGAGCCACCGCGTCCGGCCTTATTTGACGTTCTTAATCAAGGTGAGATTACTGTGTCTCACAAACTGAGTTCTGTTTCATAGTACCTTAATCCTACTCTATTTTCAATAGTAATGTTCAAGTTAATTGTGTATATTTTATAGATCTGTTTGAAGTATTCTTATGCTTTAGCTATCGATTTATCCATTTCAATATTGTACTTAATTTGTTCAGCTTCTAACATTTAGAACTTATAAATTTAAGAATTATAATTTAAAAAGATGAATGAAACTCTAAAAATAGATCATCTGTGTTTAAAATAAGGTTTAAAATTAGAATTTACTCCATATGTGCTTTGCCGAAAATTTGGAACTATATGAAAATTCTCTGCAAACATAGCTTAACACACAGTGTAATAAGTAAAAAGTTACCTTATGAAGCCATGATATATTTATTTTTAATATTTCAAATTGAAGTAACATGTGTTAGTAAAGCTATTTAGGGTTGTTACCTTAGTTGGAAAGTTACTATGGTTCTTTTTGATTGATTAAAATTGTATTGATGCATAGCATTTAACAGATGACACAAGAATTCATTGCTATTTTTTTAAGTGATGTTACAATTTATGTCATATTTTGTAGAAATATACTTGTTGGCCTTGTTTGCCATTTCTAATATGCAAAAAATAAATTATGTTAATTTTCAGCTGACTATATAGATTTTACTGTCTTCCTATTTCATACTTGCTTTAGTTTTTACATGACATCTTTCACACAAGCACTTGCAACTAAATAAATAACACAGAAGTACGATATATTAGTTAAGTTCCTGAAATGTAAGAATTAGTGGAACTCCCTGTTTATCTATTATTGGTGTAGAGGAATGCTTGTGATTTTTGCACATTGATTTTGTATCCTGAGACTTTGCTGAGGTTTCTTATCAGCTTAAGGAGATTAGGGGCTGAGACGATGGGGATTTCTAAATATACAATCATGTCATTTGCAAAAGAGAGACAATTTGACTTCCTCTCTTCCTATTTGAATACTTTTTATTTCTTTCTCTTGCCTGATTGCCCTGGCCAGAACTATCAATACTATGTTGAATAGGAGTGGTGACAGAGGGCATCCTTGTCTTGTGCCAGTTTTCAGTGGGAATGCTTCCAGCTTTTGCCCATTCAGTATGATATTGGCTGTGGGTTTGTCACAAATAGCTCATATTATTTTGAACTATGTTCCATCAATACCTAGTTTATTGAGAGCTTTTAGCATGAAGCGGTGTTGAGTTTTTCTGAAGGTTTTTTCTGCATCTATTGAGATAATCATGTGGTTTTTGTCATTGGTTCTGTTTATGTGATGGATTATGTTTATTGATATACGTAAGTTGAATCAGCCTTGCATCCTAGGGATGAAACAGACTTGATCTTGGTAGATAAGCTTTTTGACATGCTGCTGGATTCGGTTTGCCAGTATTTTATTGAGGATTTTTGCATCGATGTTCATCAGGGATATTGGTCCGAAATTTTCTTTTTTTGTTGTTGTGTCTCTTCCAGGTTTTGGTATCAGGATAATGCTGGCCACATAAAATGAGTTAGGGAGGTGTCCCTCTATTTCTATTGTTTGGAATAGTTTCAGAAGGAATGGGACCAGCTCCTTTTGATACCTCTGGTAGAATTTGACTGTGAATCTGTCTGGTCCTGGGCTTTTTTTTTCTTTTTTTCTTTTTTTTTGATTGGTAGGATATTAATTATTGCCTCAATTTCAGAACTTGTTATTGGTGTATTCAGGGATTTGACTTATTCCTGGTTTAGTGTTGGGAGGGTGTATGTGTCCAGGAATTTATCCATTTCTTCTAGATTTTCTAGTTTATTGCCATTCACAATTGCTACAAAGAGAATAAAATACCTAGGAATACAACTTACAAGGGATGGGAAGGACCTCTTAAGGAGAACTGCAAACCACTGCTCAAGGTAATAAGAGAGAACAAAATAAACAGAAACACATTCCATGCTCATGGATAGAAAGAATCAATATTGTGAAAATGGCCATACTGCCCAAAGTAATTTATAGATTCAATGCTATCCCCATCAAGCTACCATTGACTTTCTTCACGGAATTAGAAAAACTACTTTAAATTTCATATGGAACAGAAAAGAACCTGTATAGCCAAGACAACTCTAAGCAAAAAGAACAAAGCTGGAGGCATCATGCTATCAGTCTTCAAACTATATTACAAGGCTACAATAACCAAAAGAGCACGGTACGGGTACCAAACAGATATATAGACCAGGGGAATAGAGCATAGGCCTCAGAAATAACACCCCATATCTACAACCATCTGAGCTTTGACAAACCTGACAAAATCAAGCAATGGGGAAAGGAGTCCCTATTTAATAAATAGTATTGGGAAAACTGGCTAGCCATATGCAGAAAACTGAAACTGGACCCCTACCTTACACCTTACACAAAAATTAACTCAAGATGAATTAAAGACTTAAAAGTAAAACCCCAAACCATAAATATTCTAGAAGAAAACCTCAGCAATACCATTCAGGACATAGGCATGAGCAAAGACATCATGACTAAAACACCAAAAGCAATGGCAACAAAAACCAGCATGGACAAATGTGATCTAATTAAACTAAACAGCTTCTGCACAGCAAAAGAAACTAGCATCAGAGTGAACAGGCAACATACAGAATGGGAGAAAATTTTTGGAATCTATCCATCTGACAAAGGGCTAATATCCAGAATCTACAAAGAACTTAAACAAATTTACAAGGAAAAAACAACCCCATCAAAAAGCTGGTGAGGATATGAACAGAAACTTCTCATACAAAGACATTTATGCAACCAAGAAACATGAAAAAAGCTTATCATCACTTGTCATTACAGAAATGCAAATCAAAACCACAATGAGATATCATCTCATGCCAGTTAGAATGGCGATCATTAAAAAGTCAGCAAACAACAGATGCTGGAGAGGATGTGGAGAAATAGCAATGCTTTTACAGTGTTGTTGGAAGTATAAATTAGTTCAACCATTGTGGAAGACAGTGTGGCGATTCCTCAAGGATCTGGAACCAGGAATATGATTTGACCCAGCGATCCCATTACTGGGTATATACCCAAATGATTATAAATCATTCTATAAAGACATATGCATATGTATGTTTATTGAAGCATTACTCACAAAAGCAAAGACTTGGAACCAACCCAAGTGTCCATCAATGATAGACTGGATAAAGAAAATGTGGCACATACACACCATGGAATACTGTGCAGCCATAAAAAGGCTGAGTTTATGTCTTTTTCAGGGACACAGATGAAGCTGGAAAACATAATTCTCAGCAAACTAACACAGGAACAGAAATCCAAACACTGCATGTTCTCACTCATAAATAGGAATTGAACAATGAGAGCACGTGGAGACAGGGAGGGGAACATCACACACCAGGGCCTGTTAGGGGGTGTGGTGCTAGGGGAAGGATAGAATTATAAGAAATACCTAATGTAGATGTCCAGTAGATGGGTGCTGCAAACCATCACAGCACATGTATACCTATGTAACAAACCTGCATGTTCCATGCATGTATCACAGAATTTAAAGTATAATAATAATAAAGGAATCAAATGGTGATGAGTGGAACTGCAATGATATCATGGAAGCTATGGGTATACATTACAAATAATTAATAAATAAATAAATTGAGATTTCAGAATAAATTGAGAATGAAAGGTAAGCCGCCTACTTTTCAAAATGATACATTACAGGCATGTTGGACAAATTAAAGGTAAAGAAATACAGAGATAAGGTAATTTCAAAAGACTGAATGTTGGTGCTTTGAAGATGAGAAGGAGCATCTTGCCTCTCCTTGACTTTATTCTGAAAGAATTTAAAATATTTTGGTGTGTTCTAAAATGCAAGCTACTTCGTATTTATTAGATTCAAGTTGGAGAAATCAGGGCATAGGAATAAAAAACATCTAATGGAAGAAGCAAAATTTTGAGACAAAAAGTTGAAGGTGAAGATGACAGGAATGAACCACTCTATCAAGTATCTCTAGATGTTTTTAACAAACTTTCATTCTGCAGCGGATTCTACATATACTTCAGGGAGATAATTTTAGAAATTTTTCAACTACATTTTATGATAATTAGAAGTTAATTTATTCATAATTCATTCATTTTACAAACACTTAAAATATTTCCTTGTTTTGAAACAAATGAAAGAGAATGGTGAGTTCAATTTTTCTCTTCACATTCTCATAAGCGTCTCCCACATTATACTCATGCAAGTTCCCTCAATATTTATGAATGCTTGTTTCAGCAAATACATCCTCAGGTTGAAGAATCCTTACTTAAAACAAAAATTTCATGTTCATTCCACCTCTACACCCCTGCCCCAATGCAGAAGGTAGACTATGTCGCATGTCAGAAAGACGACATGAAGAGAAGTTCTACAGAGTAGAATGGTTTATGGAGAGAGGGTGAGTATGCATATTGCATATCAATTTGATCTGGGGAGAGAGTATGAAGAAGAAAGATTATCATCTGTGATTTATGGGAGAAATTTTGAAAATATGATATTAGAAATGTTTTTCTCTTTGTGTGTTTATGATTATTGGCAGTCTCTTGGGGATCCAGAGACAACAACAGGTTAAAGAAGTCTAGGTGGGGGCCGCGCGCCCTGGCTCAAGCCTGTAATCCCAGCGCTTTGGGAGGCCGAGGCGGGCGGATCACGAGGTCAGGAGATGGAGACCATCCTGGCTAACACGGTGAAAACCCGTCTCTACTAAAAATACAAAAAATTAGCCAGGAGTGGTGGCGGGCGCCTGTAGTCCCAGCTACTCGGGAGGCTGAGGCAGGAGAATGGCATGAACCTGGGAGGCGGAGGTTGCAGTGAGCCGAGATCGCGCCACTGCATTCCAGCCTGGGCGACAGAGAAAGACTCCGTCTCAAAAACAAGAAAAGAAAAAGAAAAAGAAAAAGAAAAAAAAGTAATCTGGATGAGGGATGGCAGACACATTCCCAACTTCTCCCAGTTCCTCAGCTCTATCAGGTGGACACAGGGTGAATCCAATGCTTTAGCCCCAAGCAAGAGGACCCTGCACTTATCTGAGAGGCTGTGCCACTGTCCTGAAAGTCCTTTCACTGTATTCTGGAAGAAGGAAAGGCAAACGGGCCCTCTTGAAGTCCTCCATGCCAGGAAGCCTTAGTAAATTTAAACATGACCTCTGCTTGCATAACTTCTTCTGAGACCATGACAACAGTTAAAATTAGTAGTCAGAACATTTCACAGAAAAACAACTCATTTCTAGGGTCCAGCTCTCATGAAGTCACTTATAGCAATGAGCACAGCAAGGACCCAAGACCCACATGCACAAAGTTCCTGAATTGACAGCATAGGAGGGAATATTTCCCTCAACCTGTCATCCTGTAAAAGATACAGAAGGGTAAGAACCTTGAATCTGAATAAATATTTACCCTAAATAGGAAAAGGTTTTCACCAGAAGTAATTAATATAAATGACGAACTTAAGCATTAGATTAAATGCTCAGCGCCAATCTGAAATCATTTTAAGTTTTCTTAAAAATACTTCTTTGCAAATATGTTTGTTTCTATAAATTTCATATCTGCTGCTGATTATTTTAGCATAGTCACTAAGCTAAATGCTAAAATTTTAAAAAATGAGTAAACATATATTAGTCAGCTAGGTCTGCCATTACAAAATACCATGAACTGGGTGGCTTCAACAACATAAATTTATTTTTTCACAGTTATGGAGACTGGAAGCTCAAGATTAAGGTGTTAGTTTGATTTCTCTTAAAGTCTCTTCCCTTGACTTGTAAATGGCTGTGTCCTCACATGGCTTTTCTTCCATGTATGCATGCTTGTAGTGGCTCTTCCACTTGTTACAAAGACACAGTCCTACTGGATTAGGGCCCCACTGTCATGATCCTGTTTAAATTTGATTACGTTTTCAGTTAGCCTATTTCTGCATACAGTCACACTGGGGGAAAAAGCTTCAGCGCATGAATTTTATGGGGACAAAATTTAGGCCATAAGACATTCAAAATCTCAAAGTTCAATAGGGAAAGTTAATGTGATAGGTAGAACAGTGGCCCCACCAGGATGTTCACATTCCAGTCCCCACAATCTACTAGCACGTTACCTTACATAGCAAAAGAGACTTTTCCAATGTGCTCGAGTTACTGATCCTGAGATGGGGAGGGCATTCTTGATCTGGGTGGGCCCAATGTAACCATGAGGGTCATTGTAAGAGGGAGGCAGAAAGGTCAGTTGAAGAAAGAGATGAAACAGCAGAAACAAAGGTGAGATGTATGCATGGCCATGAGTCAAAGAATGTAGGTAGCCTCTAGAACCTGGAAAAGACAGGGGAATTAATTATTTCTTAGGAGCTCTCTAATGAATATAGTCCTTCTGGTCCATTCTAGACTTCTCACTTCCATAACTGTTAGACAGTACGGTTGTGTTGTCAAAAGCTATTGATTTCATGGTAATTTGTTACAGTAATAAGAGAAAACAAATACTCTTTACTTTGAAGCAATAATGGTAATATATTTTGATGAATCTTGTAATTTGAATAATAAATCATAAATTGAAAGCAAAAATAAAGTTTTAGACATTTTTTTAAAAGCTGCACAGACAGGATAATTAAAACATGAGTACAATGTAGCTAAGGGGATATGGGAAATAAATGAATTTTAGGCAGAAGTATTTTTAAGTTGGCTCCATGTGTAGGAAAGGAAGTAATTTCAAAGAATTGATTAGCCGAGATAAAAGAGAGATCTGTTGGCAATTTTAGAAGCGTATGTCTGTAGAGAATTGAAGAGTGAAAAATCTTAAGGACTATTGGGTTATGAGCAGAATGTCTTTTAATATTTTTTTGTCTCTGGGTCTGGTTGGAGTTGTACAAGAATTAAATCTTGGCGGGGCGCGGTGGCTCAAGCCTGTAATCCCAGCACTTTGGGAGGCCGAGACGGGCGGATCATGAGGTCAGGAGATCCAGACCATCCTGGCTAACACAGTGAAACCCCGTCTCTACTAAAAAATACAAAAAACTAGCCGGGTGAGGTGGCGGGCGCCTGTAGTTCCAGCTACTCGGGAGGCTGAGGCAAGAGAATGGCCTAGACCCGGGAGGCGGAGCTTGCAGTGAGCTGAGATCCGGCCACTGCACTCCAGCCCAGGCGACAGCGCGAGACTCTGTCTCAAAAAAAAAAAAAAAAAAAAAAAAAGAATTAAATCTTTTAGGCAGCTTCACACCTTACATGATAGGCATTGCCTGTCAGGAAAGGAACAGGTAGAAATCTATTTCTCATTTATGTTGACATGGAACTGTGTAGGACAAGTAGAAGTAACTGGTTAAGACATCACTACAGAGGCTTTAGTATATGTCAGACACTTAAAAAATTACACATATTATGGAATCGCCTTGAGTACATTAAAAAAAGAAAACTATGTAGAAGATTCTTTTAAAATGACATTTTCGAGGCCTAATTTAAAAGCTAATTTCAAGTGTTTTCATGACTGGGAGTGAAATACTGATAATTTTAAAAGAAGAGTAATAACATACATTTAGACTGATTTACTATAACTTTATCAAATAAAGAGTAAATTGATGTATGTTTTAATAAAAAGCTATTTTCTTGATTCTAAGGCACATGCTTTTAATTTTTTAACACCTCTGAAACTGTGATATATCTTACAATAAATGGTATGGGCAGTTCACTTGGTGTTTTTTTTTATTTTATTTTTATTTCATAGTGGCCTAAAAATATAATGGCTTATCACATAAAAAATAATAACTTAGATTCAATGAATACAGTAGTTCATTACATCTTGCTTTGTTAATAAATAAATAAGTTAATACTATATAGTTCTTAAAAATACATGAAATACTGATTATGAAGAAAGTTCTTATACATGAATAAAACAATAAAAATGTCAATGAGAAATTTCAGCATTAACAGAATAAATGCATATTGTCTTAAAGTGATGACATTTCTGCATGTGTGTCAAACTTCAAAATGAAGATCCATGTCAATAGATAAAAACTAAAGCTTATGAATCATAGGACAAAAAAAACCAAGTATCAGACACAAGGGAAAATGAAACATTTACACTCTTCTCTTTGTTTTTTATCCTAGACAACAGGTAATTAAAGAGCTAAAAAGTACATCTGGGATCACCTAGTTCAATCACTTTGTCTTAAAAATGAAAAGACTAAGATGCATGTAAATAAGCCTGCAGAGTGTGCTTCACCCACTAAAAAACTAAGAAACTTGGTTTACTGGACTCAGCTCCCTGTTTCTGTTCTATGCCGTCACAGCTGCGCTTTTTCCAGTCTGCCACGTGACAGCCTGGATCAGTCAGCGATTGCTGTGGTGTAGAGATTGAGATGAGCAGAGTGACTGAGATAAAAAGGTACTTAATGAGGAATAAACTAAGGTATTTTAAATTGAGTTCAAAAAGTCAAAGAAGCTAAAAAGTTTTAAGATTATGTTATGTGCAGTATAATAGCACTTTTCTTTGTTTTCAAATATTAAGCAGTAAGTGAAAAAAGTACCATAAAAAAACTTAAAATAATAGTAATTTGCTTTAAATATGCAATTTGTTTTCCTCTGCAAATGCAATACCAGTTGATGAAAACTTTTCCTTGAGCATATTTCAGTTTGTAACCAGACTTTGAGACATCATTATACTTTCTCAAACAAGTATCCATTTTATGATCCATATTGTATGCTTTGGAATAAACATTAATATTGCATTTCCCAGCATCTTAGACTTAATAAACACTTTTATATACATTATCCTGTTTAATTTTTACAAAAGCAATATAAGATGACAGGAAAGATACTATGACACCCATATATCACAAATGAATGACTAATTTTCAACTGTTAATGATTAACATAACTCTAGTTTCGACATGTATGACTTAGCACAGTGATAGGTTTTGTGAAAGTGAGTATTTAACTTAAGAAATTTCCATTTTCAACTTTATAGTTACATATACCCACAATGTATGGAAATTCCAGTTGTTTTACATTCTTGTCAACAATTATCAGTCATTTTTATTTTCTCATTCTTGTAGTGATATTTAATTGTGATTTTAATTTTCATTTTCTAATAGAAAGGCTGTTGAACACCATTTTATGTGCTCACTTGCCATTTATAGATCTTCTTACATGAATTATCTATTGAAGTATTTAACCCACTATAATTGTTTTTCTTAGTTAAAAATTATACTAATACTCTGTATTGAGTTATAAGAACCCTAGATAGATAGATTCAGTAAATAAGTCATTTACAAGGTATATAAATTGCAAATATTTTATCTCACTCTGTGGATTATCTTTTAAAACAATTTCCCTGACAATGCATTTTGAAGAGCAAAAGCTTTTCATTTGGAAAAAAAGTTAATTTATTCATTTTTGTTTTTCTTCCTGCTGTTTTTATCAACTTTTTATTTTTATTCTTGGTGTTTTAGGGGTTCTCTCTAAGAAATCTATGCCTACTCTGTAGCAAAAGATTTTCTCTTATGTTTTCATCTAGTAGTTTTACAATTTTAGCCTTTATATTTAAGTCTATGATGTACTTCATGTTAATTTTTGTACACGGAGGAAGATAAAATTTGAGTTTCAATTTTTCCATATGGATATACAGATTTTCCAGCTCCATTTATTGAAATGATTTTTCTCTACTCCATTGAATTACCTTGGAAACATTGTCAAAAAATCAGCAACTATGTATGTGTAAAGCTATTTCTGAACTCTCTGTTGCATTGATCTGTGTATTTATACTTTAACCTATAGCACCTTTTCTTGATTACTGTACGTGTATAATCACTTCAAACTCAGGTAGTGTAAGTTCTCTGGCTTTGTTTTTCAAAAATAAATGATGTAAACTCTCCTAGTTTATTTAAATTTCCGTATAAATTTTAAAATCGCTTTGTCAGTTTATATAAAAGTACCAATTGAAATTTTAACAGAAATTACATTACATTTATATGTAAATTTGGGAAAACTGTCATCTCAACCTATTTAGGTCTTTGCATAGTGGGAGTGTTGGGCTTCTAGTGGAACCATCACACAGTGAACATCGGGTCACAGGATCCTCGGTAGTCACTTTTTCAGCAAGAAACGTCTATGGCCACCGGCGCCTTTGCCTGAGTTTTGCCTGGGCCCACTGGGCTTCTTCCAGTGACTTGGCCTGGTGGCCTGTACTCCGCTCACACTTGTGCTACTAGCCCGGACCCCATGCCTGCCAAAGGTGAGCCAGTCACAGAGTGGCAAGGGGTACATGAGCAACCAAGCACAGGTTCTGGTCACTGCATAGAGCCAACCACTCAAGCCACTACAGCGGGGCAGGCAGCTCCAGGCACTGGCTCCACAGAAGCCTGCAGCTGGATCTGATGCACCACAAGTGACTTCCACTGTTGGGACCTGCATCTGGACAAGGGAAATGCGGTGGTGCCTGGAAGCTTGGAGACACCAGAAACTGCAGAGCCCCAAAGAGGGTGTCGCAGCCCTGGCCCAGCCCCTAGGTCTGTGCTCCCCAAAGGGCCATGGCTCTTATTTTCTTCTCATGACTCGCAATGCGGTGAGCACAGGTTGGAGCATGTTTAAGCTCTGTTTGTGTTACAGCTCTTTCATTCTCATCATTTGGCATGTCCTAAGCCTTTATCCTACATCTAGGAAGAATGAGGTATGCAGACAACTGGAGCACAAGCAAGGCAAAGAGGTGCTTTATTGAGTGACAGTACAGTTCTCAGGAGACCCAAAGTGGGTAGCTCCTATCTGCAGGCAGGTCATCCCATCTTCTGCAGCCATTAGCTGAAAGAAGACCTGGAGTGGGTAGCTCCCATCTGCAGGCAGGTTATCCTCTTATCTGCCCGAGACTGGTTGAGGTCAAGGTTTACATGAGCTTCAGAGGCAAGGAAGTGCATGCTGTTTGGTTCATGGGTGGCCGTGAGTGGGCCTAAAAAAAAAGGACCATAATTTCTGAGTCCGGTCTGCAGAAATCGCAGCCAGGCCCCAGGCTTCAGGCTGTCCCCGGCTTGAAGGTGGGGTTTCCCCATTACCTGCCCCTTTCTGCCCAGGAGACTGTCTGTCTCCTGCAGCCATCAACCTGCCATCCACTGTGTCCACAGCACCCAGGCTGTTCGTGCCAAAGGGCACCTGCAGGCCCACACCGAGCTGTCCTAAGCCCCCACTAAGCCTCACTCTGGTACTCATTGGTGCCCAAAATCTGGAGGAGGCTGTGGTGGCAAGGGGCTGGTGTGTCAGCACTTCCCGGATAATGTGCACACATGGTCGGCTCGCAACTGTGCCCAGGCTCGGCCTCCACTTTTCTCTGAAATCTGAGTGGGCGCTGGGAGCCAGGAGAGGCCAGGAAGCAGGAGCAGGCATTGTCCAGCCTGTGGGGGAGGGGGCTTCTCGGGCCCCAGAGAGCACAGGCATGCCCAGGTCCACAGCCATGGCTGAGTGGCTGCAGCTACCCCGGCAATGGCAGGGACCCCACTCCTTCAACTCAGAATAGGGTGTGGCTTTCACCCGTTTCTGGCTCCTGCTGCTCGCTGGAGTGTCCAGCCCTAGCACCACCTCCTCCACTGCAGCCAGTGTCTTCACAGCGGCCGCTCTAGATGGACTGCAGCTACCATCAATTGTACCCAGTAGGTAATTTTTCAAACCTCTCTCCTCTCCCAGCCTTTGCCCTTTTGGGGTTGCTAGTGTATATTATTTCCCTACTTATGTCCATGTATACCCATTGTTTAGCTCCCACTTACTAAGAACATGTGTTTGTTTGCATGTTTCTTAGTTATTTCACTTAAAATAATGGCCTCTAGATCCATGCATATTGATGCCACATGAATGGATAGTATTCTGTGACTGTGTAGTATTCCATGATGTATATGTATGTTTTCTTTATCCAAGTATCCACTGATGGATACTTAGGTTGGTTACATGACTGCTATTGTGACTAGTGCTGCAATAATAATGTATATGTGCAGATTTTTTTTTTTTTTTAATGTAACAATTTGTTTTCCTTTGGGTACATACCCAGTAGTTGGGTTGCTGGGTCAAATGGTAGTTCTATTTTTAGTTCTTTGAGAAATCTCCATACTGCTATTTTCCAAACATGTTATACTAATTTATATTCTCACTAACAGTGTATAAGCATTCCCTTTTCTCCACATTGTCACCACTGACTCTTTTTTCTTTTTTTTAACTTTTTTACTACTTTTTTTTTTTTTTTTTTTTTTGAGATGCAGTCTTGCTCTGTCACCCAGGCTGGAGTGCAGTGGTGCGATCTTAGCTCATTGCAACCTCCACCGCCTGGGTTCAGGTGATTCTCCTGCCTCAGCCTCTTAGGTAGCTAGGACTACAGGTGCCCACCAACACATCCAGCTAATTGTTGTATTTTTCGTAGAGACGGGGTTTCACCATAATGGCCAGGCTGGTCTTGAACTCCTGACCTTGTGATCCACCCGCCTTGGCCTCCCAAAGTGCTGGAATTACAGGCATGAGCTACCATGCCTGCCCTGGTTTTTGACTTTTTAATGATAGCCATCCTGACTAATATGTGATAGTATATTCTTCTGGTTCTAAATTACATTTTTCTTATAATTCATGATGTTGAGTGTTTTTTCATGTTTATTGGCCATTTATGTGTCTTGTTTTGAGAAATAACTGTTCGTGTCCTTTGTCCACTTTTTACTTTTGTTTTTTTTTTTTTTTTTTTTGTCTTTTACTGTTGAATTGTTTGAGTTCCTTCTATATTCTGTACATTAGTCCCTAGTTTGCAAATACTTTCTCCCACCCTGTAGGCTATCTGTTTACTCTGCTGATTATTTCTTTTGCTCTGCAGAAGATTTTTAGTTTAATTAAGTCCCATTTTTCTATTTTTGTTTTTGTTGCATTTGCTTTTAAAGATTTAGCCATAATTCTTTGTCTAGGTCAATGTCCTGAACAGCTCTTCCTTCACTTCTGTTTTGTACTTTTATAGTTTCAGGTCTTACATTTATTCCTTTAATCCGTCTTGAGTTAATTTTTGTATAGGAGATCTAGTTTCAGTCTTCTGCATATACATATCGAAGTTTTCCAGCAACATTTATTGAATTGACCTGCAGCACAGCCACTCTTCCCCTGCCTGAACATTTTGGCTGCAGCCCTACCGGAATGGAAGGCAGCCCCTCTCCCTCCCCCTCCCCACTGCCTTAGTGGGAGTAGCAAAGGCTGGCAGTTGTAATGTACACAGTCTTCTTGCTCCTCTGTCCCACAGCAGCAGTAGCAGCATCCACCTTTGAGATGCACAAAAGTGCCTGATCTTCCCGCTCTCTCCCCTGGCACTGCAACAGTAGCAGCTGTTCAAGAATCAAAAGCCTGTAGAATTCCAATGGGTTTGAGTAATGCCTCTGCCCCATCTCTATGCAGCTCCTTGTGTTTGACTGGAGGTTAGAAGTTGGGCGTGTGTGGAAGAAGTCTGTGGAGCTCAGGGAGGTCAATCACTCACTCACACACTATATCTCCTCCTGGCTTCCCAAGATCCCAGCTCACTAGACATCCTTGCTTTATTCTTCTTCGTTTTTCATGATTTCCATTACTTCTCTGATGCATTCCATTGTACTCTCTTAAGTGATCTAGTCAAAGTATAAATATTTACTCACTATTTTGATTCATCTCCTTAGAAGAAGTGTCGACTAGCAGCTTCTAGGTAGTCATCTTGAACTGGAACTTCTGTTTTAGTCCACTTAAAATTTTTATGCCATAGGTATTAGTTAAAGCGGCCCTAATTTCTTCAGTCTACTTCCCTGAGCTCCTGTGTGCAGAAAAGAGACGGGGTGTACTATCACATTTTTAGCCACCTTTTGCCCTCCTGCTGTAAAACTCAAAACAAAACAGAAAAAGGGTTTTTGTTTTTGTTTTTGTGTTTTTTTTGCTATGGTCTTGAATTTTGTCAGAATATCCCCACCTTGATATAGAATCATTTTCATTTAAAAGCACTTGAAAAAATATCAAAGACATGAAGGGCATTCTGATCTTCCCACTTCTTCCTGAAAACAGTAGATAAAAATTTCCATGTAAAAGATACCATCCTGGCTAACACGATGAAACCCCGTCTCTACTAAAAATACAAAAAACTAGCCGGGCGAAGTGGCGGGCGCCTGTAGTCCCAGCTACTCGGGAGGCTGAGGCAGGAGAATGGCGTAGACCCGGGAGGCGGAGCTTGCAGTGAGCTGAGATCCGGCCACTGCACTCCAGCCTGGGCGACAAAGCGAGACTCCGTCTCAAACAAAAAAAAAAAAAAAAAAAAAAAGATACCCTCTCTGTACCAGCAGAAAAGAAATATTTTTCAATGGGGAGTCATAGCTGAGATAATTCTGTTCAAACATACTTTGTTAAAATATTTTTTACTTTCCTTATGCCTTCTCTCGGGATTTATTTACTTTTCTGTAATTGCCTTCCTTTGTTCAACCTAATAAAAGAGCATTTAGGTTTAGTCACTTTTTTAGGTCTTCATTTTTTTTTTTTAGGAGGGCTTTCCTGTCACATAATACTTATATTAAATTAGTATGTTTTCTCCTATCAATCTATCTCATGTCAATTTACTCAGGCCCAGCAGGACCCTAAGAGAGTAGAGGTAAAGTTTTGCCTCACCTTACAATCTCTTGCCTGAAGTTCTGACTCTTTTGAATTTGAAAACTCTGCTTGTTTTTGTTTGGTCTCCATAAAAATCATAATTACATCTTCTACTTTATCCAGAATTTTGGATGTTATTTTCAGGAGAATCATTTTGTTAGGAACTTTATTCCATTATACTTTAAGCAGAACTCTAATTTAGTAGAGTTTTGAAACGAAGTCAAATTTCACACTTGGAATGACATACTTCAGTGGAAAAACAGCAATAGAAAGACCTCTTGGAATTTACATAACTGTTAGTAAGAGGTTATGTTTCCATACATGAGAAGGTTAGACATTTAGGGCAATTTTAACCAAATGTCAAAAGGCAGAGATTCCCAGCTGACATTTATACTTTGCTTATTTATTACCCACAGGGTATTTCAATCTCTGTCTTCTGCAGGGAATATTGTCACCATTTTATAGATAAACAAATAAGGCTTAGAAAACTAGTTAACAAACACAAGTTTCCCTAAATAAAAAATGTCAAGATCCTTAATGTAATCTTATGACAATAACTTTTCTGGAGTATAAAAGTTGATTTGTAAGTACAGTTTTAGCTCAGAGATGTGAACAGCTGGAAATAGTATTTTAAAATTTTAATTCAAGGACAAAATCTTAACAAACTACAAATTAGCAGTTTTTCATGAACCAGTCAGAGAACTGTGATTACACAACTTGAAGAGAGATAGGTATCTGGAAAAATAAATAGAACCTAAGCATCTGCTTACCTGAGGTAGATGTTATAGCATGCCATATAAGCTGACAGGAAGATTAAACTAAAAATGTTTAATTGATTACTTAAAGCCCAGCATGATCAAGATTGAAAATGGGAGGCCCATGGGTTCCACAGATACAGGATCAGCCCCATCTCTTAATAGTTTTTCTTCCACGGATACCATCAATATCTCAAAGAGAGAGTTGAGTGGAACTCACACAACCTCCCCCACTCCCCGCCACCATGGTACTTGTTGGAGAAGGGAAAGAATAGTCACTGCTGAAATCTGCTCAGAACCATCTAAGCAATATTTGTTACAGAAAAAAAAAGAATAATTAAAAACCTATATTCTTGGGCACTGAGGAAATTTCTAGAGCCGTTGGGTGACAAATGTAAGGTCCCACTACAATATCTACCCAGAGTCATCTTCCCTACCTCACTTAGGTAATACATGCTTTAAAATAAACCATAAAGAGTACCTGTTTCATAGCTTGAAGACATTGATACCTATTGTAGTATGTTAGTGGAATAAAGGAAAATAAAGCTCTATTCTGAAGAAAAGTTAGGGATACTTGTAATGACCATACCCAAGGGACTCTGGTTCATAGTCCTGCCTGAGACTGAGGTTTAATCAGAACATCAGAGAAGACAAGCCCATTTCAAAGCACTTCTTGTAACAAGACTTTAGCAAAAATAATAGAGGGATATGGCCAAGGCATAAGAAAGAAATAGAATTTCTTTGGAGAGCAGAGCAATTAGTAGACCCAAATCTAAGTGAGAAAACAAAACGTTATGTTACTGAAGGATTTTGAAGTATCTTGTGCCCACAGAAACAAAAGACCTTTAATTTGGCAATCATATCAACATAAACTTCGAACCCAGTCAAATTCATTGCTAAATTAGTGAACTCCCACAATGAAGGCTTACCAGAAATAAATGTTTATAACTTATACATGTAAAAAAGAATATTTACCATATTCCCTACCATCCTGTACATGTCTGAATTTGGCAGAAAGATTCTAAGGTGTACCACAAAAGAAGAAATAAAAGAGATCCTAATGAGAGAAAGAAATTATCAGAACCAGAATTAGATATTCCACAGATGTGGGTATTCAGACTGAGCCTTTACAATAACTATGATTAATATGTCAAATGATATAATCAGAAAAATAGACAGTATGCAAGATCAAATAAATACATTCAGCAGAGTGATGAAAACTAAAGGGAAAAAATGAAAATCCTAGAAATCAATCATGGTAACATAAATAAAGAATTTCTTTGGCAGAGTCATCAGTAGACTCAACGCAACAAAGGAAAAATTTAATAAATTAGAAGATACATCAATCAAAATCACCCCAATTAAAATGCAAAAATTAATGTAATTGCTTTTTTAAAAAAGTGGAGAATTTAGTTGACAATATTAAGTGGTGTAGTGTACACAGAATTGTAATTTCAGAGTGAAAAGAAAGAGGGAATAAGGCAACAGAAATATTTGAAAAAACAAAAATAATTGACATTTGAAAATAATTTATATTAGAAAAATAAAAATAATATTGTATATAAAATACACATATAAAATTGGCATCACGCCTCCTGATACATGTGTACTTTTGTTTTTACATATGTAACTAAAAATGTAGTTTATTCTAAACATGTATAATCATTCTTTTTCAAATAAGATTTTTAATTTACTTTGTGTGCCGAGTAACATAATTTTTTTAATGATTAAACAAACTATACTTGTTCTAAATGCAGCTTAAAAAATAAGAACCTCTAACTTTTGTCATAGGAGAACTTTGGGAGCAGTTATCAAACAGATTAAATTTCAATAGTTCTAACGAATACAAAAATTAAACAGAGTCAGGCTCCAGCTTTAGGGCCCATTTTCAAATGAGAGTTTTGGTGAGAAGGGATGTCTTTCTCATAAAAGACTTAGAGGATAAGACACATAACATAAAATGAAACATGTCTATGGGCATAAAAACTTTATAAAAAGACAAACAAGTAAAACTTCAAACATGCAAAAAGACATTTAGTTTGCTTTGATTTTGGCTATCCTGAGAAAAGGCATCATCATCCAAATCACAGCAGTAATCATGTGCAAAGTTAGATTAGAACGCTGGATTGTAGGCAACAAAGTTTTTTTAAGGATACAGTAATCTGGAAGGAGAGCATCTGTTTTCCACATGCACAGGTACAAGCCTCAGTGGACTCCAGGTAAAACCTTAGGTACACAAGGAAAAAATGGTAATTTAATTCAGATGATTTTACCTTGGGAGAGTAAAATATGTGAATCCATTTGGCCAACTTTCCTTCTACCTTTTAAATATACACTGTATAGAAATTACTTGATGTCTTTTCAGTAGTATACATTTTAGACCCACAAAATTGTCACTTATTGTTATTTTCGCCGATGAGCATTTTATTCACACCTGTAAAAGCATATTTTGAATTTTATATTACAGCAATTTTATTTACAAAATTGTTGGTGTTATAAAATCTAAGATAATATTAACAGGCAGTTTTTACTGAATTGCCACTTACCCATTACTGATTCTCATTTCTCTGTGCAACTATAAGAATTCTAAGAAAATACATGAATAGAAAAATAGATGTAGATATTATAATTATTTGAAGGTACAAAATTATCTTCTTCCATACATCTCACAATACACTATACATGTTTTCTGATTAAGTCTCACTGTTGTCCTTTTCATCATAAAGGGAATAGGGTGATATTTACATAATAAGAAAGTCCATGTGTCTACTGTTAAACATTCTAAGACAGTCATTGAGGTTCCTCTCACCATAAGACAAGGCTGTGCTGTGGTTAAGAAATAAAAAGGAAAATGGAAAAAAAAAAAATCTTTAACAGAATCTGCAGATACAGAAGGAGTTGCGAGCATATAAATTCACAGAATTTGAAGAAAACAGTAAGCAATGATTTTTAATACTTGAATGAGAGAGAGAGACTGTTGAGAATCTGATGACAATTATAAATCTTTCTTATTTGTAGCAATTCACATTTACAAGGACTCTGAAAAGGTAGCATTTATTATTCCTTTATGTTTTCATGAACATTATGATTTAACATGTGTTTTGAATAAGTCAGGCATATTATACGGAATTCAAATGGACATAAGCTTACACTCTGAATACTAACGCCCCCATTCTACTCTGTCCTCTAACACTCAATCCTCCATCTGAAACAAACTGTTACTGATTTTTTGTGATTCCATCCATAAATATTCTATTTAATACAAACATATGTAAAGCCAATATTTATTTTTCACATCAATATCTGTTTCTGTGCACATAAATCTGGCCCTCTTTATTCACTTAACAATACATCTTATAAGTTATTTCATATTATTAGTGCATACAGAGCTACCTCATCCTTTAAATAACTGCTAATTATACTATGGAATATTGATCACAATATACTTAATAGTCTCCCAATTGATCAGCATATCAATTGTTTCTCAGCACTTGGTGTTGCAAATGATTATATACTAAATATTCAGGTACATACTGGTAGTATACTTCTAGGATAAATATCGTAGAGAGTAATGTACATTTTAAACTTGGTAGATATTTCCAAATTTTCCTATAAAATATACTATAAAGTGTAATCCCATAAGTAATATATGAGACTGTCTATTCTCCCTCCATTTTTTAATTATTATCTTTTAATTATTTGACAATCTGATAAGGGAAAAACCTGTCGCTTGGCGTGGTTAGAGTTTTCATGATTCTTATACAAGTAAGCTGAATGTCTTTTCAAATGTGTTTATGATGATATTTTATTTTTCTTTTTCTCTTTTTTTTTTTTTTTTGTTTTTGAGACAGAGTCTTGCTCTGTAGCCCAGGCTGGAGTGCAGTGGAGCAATCTCAGCTCACTGCAAGCTCTGCCTCCCGGGTTCACGCCATTCTCCTGCCTCGGCCTCCTGAGTAGCTGGGACTACAGGCACCCGCCCCCACGCCCGGCTAGTTTTTTGTATTTTTAGTAGAAACAGGGTTTCACCATGTTAGCCAGGATGGTCTCGATCTCCTGACCTCATGATCTGCCCGCCTCAGCCTTCCAACGTGCTGGGATTACAGGGGTGAGCCACTGAGCCCGGCCCATACTTTATTTTTCATATTGAGGTATTGATCTTTTTCTTATTGATTTATAGACATTTTTAAACCACTGTTCATTTGAGTCCATGGCATTCCATTTTGGTGCTGCTGAATTTGTATTGACTTGGAAATTTTTTATAGATTTCTATCAATAGCACTAGGAGTCATAGAAAACCTCAATTATGTTCGTGTTTTGTTCTTTGTAATATTAAACTTCCTGATCTACTTGAATTGTTGTCAAGTGAATAGTAGAGCATTCTTGCCTACTTGTGTTTTAGGCTTCATTGATCCTGAAATTGTTTTGATCATATTTCTTCTTAAGATAATATAAATTAATAATGGTATGCAGTAAAATTACTATCCCTGAAACAAACTCGTTTCCCGTATAAAATATTGGCTTGTGAGTCTCAAATTGGCAACTGGTTAGAAAGAAAATCATCATAAAGTGAGCTTTGTATGCATAAGATTTCGAAATTGATACAAATTCTGTAATACCAACTTTATTTCATCGATCTTGGTGTTGGGGCTCAGAAAATGATATATCCACATGTAGGCCTTAGAAACAAAGTCTCCCTCTGACCTTTTCCTGCCCTTCTATCTCACGGTCTTCATTCTCCCCTGAGGTTAGCCATAGAAACTAGAATACCTCTTCCACAAGGCAGGCCATAGGAATCAGAACTCCTCTTCCCCAAGCCAGTCATACAACCTAAAAACATCACTCTTACCTTCTCCTGTCTTTCTGTGTAAGAGCTGACCATAAAGAAACTCTCTGACCTACTTTGCTTGACAGTAGGTCCTAAGACCCCTATCCCAGAAGGGGTCCTGCCCCATACCGGGAAGAAAGAAATACTGTACAGAGAGGCCAAGAAGAAGCCAAATAGAAAAACCTTGCTGAATTTTCCTATTCAGTCTATTCCCTTCAGGTCATAACCTTTTGTGTCTAATTATAGTTCTACATGGCTGTTCATTCTCCATTGAAACTAAGGTTAAAAATGCATAGTTTTATTCCCTGTATCATTAGGTCATCATTTCTGAGGTCTCCCATGTTATGTAATACTATGACTATGTTAATTTGTTATGTTTTTCTTTGAGTTACCTGTCTTTTATTATAGGAGTGTTGGCTGTGACCTTTATAATGAGAAGGAAGGGATCACCACTTTATACCTCTGCACTGGGAAATCGTGTCACATTTTCAGACACTGCATCTATAACTTGGCTAAGCGTTGTTTATTTTTCCTGACAACCTCTAATAAGCCGTGAGCCAAAAGAGCAAGGTCCATATGTGCCCAGAGACATAACAGACATTACTAGTTGTAATTTTTCAATATTTCCCTTGAGATGATGAAAAAATCTGTCTCTTTGTAGGCAATCAAAACAGAGTTTATGCAGACTTTTGGGTACCAGGAGAAGACCCATATAATTTGAGAGTTCCCATCTACTATTTCTGGAGACTGTGGGATTACACATTGGCAGGGAACAATAGAAAATATAGGCTAACCAATACAGATGGCTGACTCTCCATACTACCCTACTCACACAGGCAAAACAATTTGTTCATTTTTCCCCTCTAATGTTGTCAGTATCAACCCTTTCCATTATTAATCCCATTACTTTAGTTCAGACATTACTATGTCTTACCTGATTTATGGCAACGGTTCCTAAGTTCCCCATCCTACAATTTTTATCTTCCAGTGTAGACTTCACACTGCGATTGGAGTTGCTTTTCAAAACCTAGATAAAGTCTTCATTCAAAACGTTAATTATGCCTTCCACCACCCCCACATACCTAGCTTCCCCTCCACCCATGCACACTACCAAAGGTGAACTCATTAGCATGGCATTCAAATCTCTTGGGTATTTTGATCATATTTCCACTTTTCTGCTTAGAATTTGACTATATCTTCTAACCAGTCCCGCTTTTACAGGTTCACTATCATTCATCATTTTTCCACATAGCCTGAACTTCTCTATTTCTGGACTTTTGCTTATACTGTTCTTCGAATCTGGAAGTTTCTTCTCACTTAGTAAAATTGTACTTATAAAATAGCATTTTTTTGATGGTTTGTTGGGTGCCACTGATTATTTTAAGCATTTTATCCTGACTACCACCAAAAAATAAAATAGGCCGGGTGCGCAGGAGAATGGCGTGAACCTGGGCAGTGGAGCTTGCAGTGAGATGAGATCGCGCCACTGCACTCTACGCTGGGTGACAGAGCAAGACTCCATCTCAAAAATAAAATAAAATAAAATAAAATAAAATAAAATAAAATAAAATAAAATAAAAATGTACTGTGACTATTTCCATTTTACAGATGTTGAAACTAAAGCTTAAGATTTGGATTTGAACATAAAACTGGAGTTCAAACCGGCATTCTGCCTCTAGAGTTGAGAAAGACTGTGTATTAACTTATACTGTGAAGCATATTATACATTATTTGTACAGAAAATGTTCTAAATAATGTTTAATTGTATGTTTTATTTAAATTTATAGTTTGGGCTTGAATGATACAGAAAATTAACTTAATTACCCACTTGAGAGTGTCAGTGTTATATTGACCCATTTTTGTTGAGAATGGTTTGTTCCTTTGTTCTTAAATATTTCCATTTTGACATTTACAGTCATGGCAGATTTTAATTCCAGAATTCCAAACAAAGGTACCACAACAGAGCAGTTTTGAGAATAGTACAGGGTGACCCCAAATGGTGGCATTTATGTAGAAGTAGCTATAGTTATCAAAGTGGCAGGCAAATTTTTTTTTTTTTATTTTTTTTTTGTGGAGAACTTAGAAAGTAGGAGTGAAATGACACAAGAAAATGGACATAGAAATGCAAAATACATGCAGATTTTTGTTTCTATGAGTTAGTCACAAGAAGTGTGGTTAGAAGAGATTGAGAAACTGATGGTTTTCCCAGGTAATAGTTCTTATTTGATAAAGCTAAATTCTTTATCAAATTTGTGGACACTTATATTTAATTTCAAAGTATAAATAGCAAAAGAAACTGTTCATAGCCTTCGTAGCCCTCATGTCAATTGAGGCCAGGCATAAGTTTATAGACTAAAATTCAGAGAAATGGAAAAGTAGAAAATAAAAACTAAGGTCAGTGGACTTGTTTTACATTTCCTTAAAACTTGTGCATTTAAATTTCAGTATTAAAAATGTATGAAACTCATACACCCAGGCAGATTGTATAATATGTTAGATGCTCATTTGGTAGAAAATACATTGCTGCATGGCACTTTTCCGTGCTAAATTTTCTGAAATAACTCCTTTGAATGTGATTATTCCTTAAAATAATTTTATTACCACCTGTCATATAGTAATTTACTTTATACCAGGTTTCCTCCACCTCAGCAGTATTAGCATTTTGGATGAGGTAATTCCTAGTTGTTATGGAGTGTGTTATGAATTGTTCGATACTTAGAAGAACTGGTCTTTAACAACTGGATGCCATTAGCACCTATTCAGGTGTGGTAACAACAACAACAACAAAAGAAAAGCCTTTGAAAAATACCCTGAAAGAGCATCACTCCTCTGTTGAGAAACATTGATTTATTTTGACTTATTGCCTGAGGAATTTTGCATTATTTCAAAAGATTCTTCATACAGAGCATGCTTTCACTAAAAAACAATTTACATTCCTTGTCTTTTTGTCATTCCCTTTTGGTATTAGTTTAAGGACTATTATCCTTATCCCTTCTTGGTTTCAATACATTTTTCCTATCCTATCTGGCATAGAAAGCATAGGTAGCAAGGACACAACACCTCTATTTGATGCATTATTAACCTCACACTCAGACTCTTCTCCTACTTCTGCTTTTAAAATCATAACAAACTCCACAGTGGGGAGCAATGGTTGAGCCACAGCTCATGTTCTTGTGCTTCAGCAGCTCAATAGCAGATAATTAATGAAGCAATTCTGCCCTTTGAGATACTTCTTCTCAAACGTTGGCAACTCCTCATATTACTGTTTTGGATATTGTGCATTAAAGCAATGAAGCAAGAACATTGACCTGAAATCTGACCTTTTTCTTAGAGATCCTTCTGCGTGGAGCAACCTCAGCAGGTTGATGAGTATCCAGAGGATTAAAGGAAGAAGGAGATACCACAGCCTCCTAGAATATTTTTTGCTTGATCCAGGGCAATCGCTACAGCAGCAGAGACCTAGAGTTATAAAAATTCGACCTGAGTAACTGCTGACAAACTCAGATTGCAAATTGCAGGGAGAGTCAGGTTTTGTTTATTTCTTCCTTTTTTTTTTTTTTTTTCTGTTTTGAGACAGTGTCTTGCTCTGTCACACAGGCTGGAATGCAGAAGTGCAATCATAGTTCACCGCAGTCTGGAACTCCTGGGCTCAAGCTATCCTCCTGCATCAGTCTCCCAAGTAACTGAGACTCCAGGTGTGCACCACCACATACAGCTAATTACTTTTATTTTTTCGAAGTGATGAAGTCTCACTTAATTATCCAGGCTGGCCTTGAGCTCCTGGCCTCAAGGGATCATCCTGTCTCAGCTTCTTAAATTGCTGTGATTACAGGCATGAACCGTAGTGCCTGGCCCTATGCAGGTTTCTTGCCACTTTTAATAGCTTGCATTCTTATTCTTTAAAAATTGAGATACACTCAATACATATTGGTCAAGTATTCATTTCATTATTGTGTATACTTCTTGGTTTTCTTTTATAATCTTCCCGTCTTGCTGTAATGTTGATTTGGTCTTTTTTCTTTTTTAATAAAGCAGCATACATAGCAGGTCCTCTCAATGCCAAGTGCTTAAAATGCTATCAGATTTCCCAGCAAATTGGTGTTATCTGAATAGGGCACTGACATTTTCCTATTTAATCCTCACTCCCTTACGGAAGATCCTCATCTGGGTCTTTGCCTGAGAAAAAGATCTAACTATGGCATAGCACCATCTATATCCAGATGGTATAAAAATGGAAATATTTACATTTTTAGGTGACCTTGTGGTGAAAACTAATTCCTTCCTCCCTCCCTCTTTCCTTTTTCTTTCCCCCCTACTTTCAGCTTCTTGTTCTGTGAGGTGATACTTTCTGAGAATAACAAGCAATGCAGTGATTTATGATAGCATTCAAAAACATTGACACTCTCATGAATTTTTCGGGATAGATCTTTGTATCTTTGATCATTATTATTTGTCTCTTTATAGTGACCTGCTCGTAATGTCAAATGCACTATTCTAAAATATTTTATGAATCGTTCTTATTTATTGTTATTCACCTTTTGGTTTTGAAAAAGTTTGTTTTTAACATGAAGCATTTCAAACATCTAAGAAATTCTTAGTCTAGCAATGTTTTTATTAGCTTCGTCAATTAAATGCACAAATTAAGATGTATTCTTAAGAGACTAGGTAGTGCCAGAAGATTAAGTGTAAAGACTTGAAACCAGGATCTTGGCTGTTCATCTAGTTTTACCACTCAGTATTGGTTTGATTTCAGGTGAATTGACTCCTGACTATGAGCTCCATTTTCTTTATGGCTGAGTCACCTTTACACTACATAACTTTAAGCACCACTTTGAGTCTCGTGGGACTTAATCATGAAACATAAATCACAGGAGAATGTCAAGTCATGTTTTCTTTAAAGTTCAATCTGATCTCCAGTATTCTGTGCTTCTACCATCCTACGTATTTCAATGGGGAGGGGATGCTAAAACTTACTGATACCTGTGCCCCACTGTGAATCAAATTATTCTAATATCCCATGTGGTGTCTGGACATTGGTAATTTTGGGGGATACTTCCCAGGTGATTCTAATGTGTAACGTTTACTAAGAAACGTTGCTCTTGAAAATGTATGAGCTGAATTCCTTTAATATAAAGGAAGACATACTGATTTAACATAAGTTTAAGCTATTATTTTAATTGCATTTTAGTGAATATAATTGCTATGTTAATTTTGCTTTCTATAATCATGCATTGCTTAATGACAGGGACACATTCTGAGAACTGTGTTGGTAGGAGATTTTGTCATTGTGTCAACATCATAGAGTATTATTACTTACACAAACCTAGCTGGTTTAGCCTACTAAACATCTAAGCTAAATGGTATAGCCTATTTCTCTTAGACTACAAACCTGTACAGCATGTTACTATACTGAATTCTGTAGGCAATTGTAACACAATGTTAATATTATTGTATCTAAACATTGAAAAGTGGCAGTAAACATACTATGTAAAAGATAATAAATGGTACACCTGTGTACGGCACTTACATTGAACGGAGCTTGCAGGATTGGGTGTTGCTCTGAGTAAGCCAGTGAGTGAGTGGTGAGTGAATGGGAAGGCTTAAGATGTTACCGTACACTACTGCAGACTTTATCAACACTGCCCGGTTAGGCTACATTAAATGTGTTTACAACTTTCTTTCTTCGGTAATAAATTAACCTTAGCTTACTCTAATTTGCTTTATTAACTTTTTCTCTTTTTTTTTTTTTTGTAACATTGGGGCTTTTTAAATAATGCTTAACTTAAAACACACTTTGTATAGCTTTAGTAAAATATTTTCTTTATATCATTACTTTGTAAGCTTTTTTCTATTTTTAATTTAATTCATTTTGGTTTTTTTTTTTTACTTTTAAAATTTCGTTTAAAACGAAGACACAAACACACATATTAGTCTAGATTTACACAGGGTCAGGAACATCAGTATCACTGTCTTCCACCTCCACATCTTTTACCACTGGAAAGTCTTCAAGGGTAATAACACGCATGGAGCTGTCATCTTTTATAATACCAGTGCTGCCTTCTGGAAAGCCTTCTGAAGGGCCTGCCTGAGATTGTTTTACAGTTAACTTTTTTTTTTTTTTAGTAAGTAGAAGGAGTATACTCCAAATAATGATAAAAAGTATATCATGGTAAATATATAAACCAGTAACAGAGTCATTTATTGTTATTATCAAGTATTAGGTACTGTACATAATCATATGTTCCATACATCTATATGACTGACGGCATAGTAGATTTATTTATGCCATCTCCACAAACACATGAGTGATGTCTTGCTCTGTGACATTATGACAGCTACAAAGTAAATAGCTTCATAAGTATATGTGGTTCATCATTCACCACAATGTTATTATGTGATGTGTGACTATACTTTAATGTGCAATCTGTTGAAATTCTCATGATTTCAGTATTTTTGTGAATCTACAATGTATATTTTAATACCATTAGTGTTTGCTATATCTACCATCTCCACTTTTAATTATCCAAGGTTGTGTCTATATTCTATTAAATTTCAGCTATTATAATTTTAAGATGTTCAAACTTTAACGTTCTCCAACCATACTATTTGCTGTGATCCAAATAACTTTCAATCGATATTTTTCTTTTTCTCTTTCCCTTCCAATTTGCCATCTTTTAGGCTGCAGAAGATTATTTAGTGCTAAAATGAATTTCCAATTTATCATTGTAACTAAAAGAAAATTAATGTATAACTTGTTTTTTTGACACTTCCACTTTATTGCAGAGAAGCATGTGAATTCAATTATATGCAATTATGCCATACATCTAACTAATGTGCTTCTCAAGGATCATTTTGTGTGCACAAATATACAGCAAGTGTGACCTGCAGGAATCATTTTGTTCTATATACAACAAGACATCTAGGTCACAGTAAGAAGCTGAGGTTTATGAATTGTGGAAATATTTCTAGGACATGTTTGGTATTATTTCAATTGTAAAACAATTTTACTGTGTAATTATTGACTTAGCTTCAGGTTGTACTTTTTTCAGAGTCATTAAGATTATTATATGACATTAGAACAGCACTAGAATTTTTTTAACTTTTGCTGAAACTGATGTAATCAGACCACTACAAAACAGATGCAAGCTGATATAAAATATGAACATAATTTGTTGTATTTAAATTGCATTCTTTTGCTAGAAGCACAGAGCAATTTTATACGCAATATAATGTTATAAATCCTCACATCATCCCTCCAAGGCAGGGACTCATTATTTTTCTCATTTGACAAGTGGAGGCTGAATTGAGGTTTTAAGTGACTCACCTTAGGAAATGAAAAGTGTCATTGGAAGAGTCAGCAAGGTCTCTTTGTCTTTTAGAAAAATATTCTCTCACTTTTTTCTGTATGCTACGCCACTTGAGGAACATAATTAATTTCAAACATATGTAATAAACCTTACTATGTTCTAGCAAAATTCTAGTGCTGCGGACAAACACAACAGAAAACAATTCAGCAAAGACACACATACACAAAAGTTTACAACAATATTCTTTGTCACAGCCCTCAATGGGAAGAAACCCAATTGGTGAACAGATACATTTGAATTTATCCATGTCATAAAATATCACTCAGCAATAAAGAGAAATTAAGTATTAATGTACAGAAAACATAGATTAAAATTACAATATAAAAATTGCATTAATTGAAATCAAATAAAATGAAATTTCTATATGATTCCATTTATAGAAATTTTAGAATTGCAAAACTGACAGCAGACTAGTGGATAGTTAAGGCAGGGTGTGGAGGAGAGGATCTATGTAAAGGAGCTTGAGGAAATCTTTTAGGCTGAAGTGTTTTCTATTTATTGATTGTGTTAGTGCTAATATGGTTGCATAAAATTAGCAAAACATTTAAGATTGATACATGTTATTGTAGTAGAGAATAGATCCATTAAAAAGTTATTCACAACTACTTATATTTTAAATGTATATAGTGGTCTGCAGTGTTGACTAGATTAAGTTATTTTTGACTAGTGTTCTCTTTTTTTCTTTTCTTTTTTTTTTTTTAAGATGATATTCTTTTTTTTTTCTTTTTAATTTATTTATTATTATTATACTTTAAGTTGTAGGGTACATGTGCATAACGTGCAGGTTTGTTACATATGTATACTTGTGCCATGTTGGTGTGCTGCACCCATCAACTCGTCATTTACATCAGGTATAACTCCCAATGCAATCCCTTCCCCCTCCCCCCTCCCCATGATAGGCCCCGGTGTGTGATGTTCCCCTTCCTGAGTCAAAGTGAACTCATTGTTCAGTTCTCACCTATGAGTGAGAACATGCGGTGTTTGGTTTTCTGTTCTTGTGATAGTTTGCTAAAAATGATGGTTTCCAGCTGCATCCTTGTCCCTACAGAGGACACAAACTCATCCTTTTTTATGGCTGCATAGTATTCCATGGTGTATATGTGCCACATTTTCTTAATCCAATCTGTCACTGATGGACATTCGGGTTGATTCCAAGTCTTTGCTATTGTGAATAGTGCTGCAATAAACATACGTGTGCATGTGTCTTTATAGCAGCATAATTTATACTCCTTTGGGTATATACCCAGTAATGGGATGGCTGGGTCATATGGTACATCTAGTTCTAGATCCTTGAGGAATCGCCATACTGTTTTCCATAATGGTTGAACTAGTTTACAATCCCACCAACAGTGTAAAAGTGTTCCTATTTCTCCACATCCTCTCCAGCACCTGTTGTTTCCTGACTTTTTAATGATTGCCATTCTAACTGGTGTGAGATGGTATCTCATTGTGGTTTTGATTTGCATTTCTCTGATGGCCAGTGATGATGAGCATTTTTTCATGTGTCTGTTGGCTGTATGAATGTCTTCTTTTGAGAAATGTCTGTTCATATCCTTTGCCCACTTTTTGATGGGGTTGTTTGTTTTTTTCTTGTAAATTTGATTGAGTTCTTTGTAGGTTCTGGATATTAGCCCTTTGTCAGATGAGTAGATTGCAAAAATTTTCTCCCATTCTGTAGGTTGCCTGTTCACTCTGATGGTAGTTTCTTTTGCTGTGCAGAAGCTCTTTAGTTTAATGAGATCCCATTTGTAAATTTTGGCTTTTGCTGCTGTTGCTTTTGGTGTTTTAGACATGAAGTCTTTGCCCATGCCTATGTCCTGAATGGTACTACCTAGGTTTTCCTCTAGGATTTTTATGGTATTAGGTCTAACATTTAAGTCTCTAATCCATCTTGAATTAATTTTCGTATAAGGAGTAAGGAAAGGATCCAGTTTCAGCTTTCTACTTATGGCTAGCCAATTTTCCCAGCACTATTTATTATATAGGGAATCCTTTCCCCATTTCTTGTTTCTCTCAGGTTTGTCAAAGATCAGATGGCTGTAGATGTGTGGTATTATTTCTGAGGACTCTGTTCTGTTCCATTGGTCTATATCTCTGTTTTGGTACCAGTACCATGCTGTTTTGGTGACTGTAGCCTTGTAGTATAGTTTGAAGTCAGGTAGCGTGATGCCTCCAGCTTTGTTCTTTTGACTTAGGATTGTCATGGAGATGCGGGCTCTTTTTTGGTTCCATATGAACTTTAAAGCAGTTTTTTCCAATTCTGTGAAGAAACTCATTGGTAGCTTGATGGGGATGGCATTGAATCTATAAATTACCTTGGGCAGTATGGCCATTTTCACGATATTGATTCTTCCTATCCATGAGCATGGTATGTTCTTCCATTTGTTTGTGTCCTCTTTTATTTCACTGAGCAGTGGTTTGTAGTTCTCCTTGAAGAGGTCCTTTACATCCCTTGTAAGTTGGATTCCTAGGTATTTTATTCTCTTTGAAGCAATTGTGAATGGAAGTTCATTCCTGATTTGGCTCTCTGTTTGTCTGTTACTGGTGTATAAGAATGCTTGTGATTTTTGCACATTAATTTTGTATCCTGAGACTTTGCTGAAGTTGCTTATCAGCTTAAGGAGATTTTGGGCTGAGACAATGGGGTTTTCTAAATATACAATCATGTCATCTGCAAACAGGGACAATTTGACTTCTTCTTTTCCTAACTGAATACCCTTGATTTCTTTCTCTTGCCTAATTGCCCTAGCCAGAACTTCCAACACTATGTTGAATAGGAGTGGTGAGAGAGGGCATCCCTGTCTTGTGCCAGTTTTCAAAGGGAATGCTTCCAGTTTTTGCCCATTCAGTATGATATTGGCTGTGGGTTTGTCATAAATAGCTCTTATTATTTTGAGGTACGTTCCATCAATACCGAATTTATTGAGCGTTTTTAGCATGAAGGGCTGTTGAATTTTGTCAAAAGCCTTTTCTGCATCTATTGAAATAATCATGTGGTTCTTGTCTTTGGTTCTGTTTATATGCTGGATTATGTTTATTGATTTGCGAATGTTGAACCAGCCTTGCATCCCAGGGATGAAGCCCACTTGATCATGGTGGATAAGCTTTTTGATGTGTTGCTGAATCCGGTTTGCCAGTATTTTATTGAGGATTTTTGCATCGATGTTCATCAGGGATATTGGTCTAAAATTCTCTTTTTTTGTTGTGTCTCTGCCAGGCTTTGGTATCAGGATGATGTTGGCCTCATAAAATGAGTTAGGGAGGATTCCCTCTTTTTCTATTGATTGGAATAGTTTCAGAAGGAATGGTACCAACTCCTCCTTGTACCTCTGGTAGAATTCAGCTGTGAATCCATCTGGTCCTGGACTTTTTTTGGTTGGTAGGCTATTAATTATTGCCTCAATTTCAGAGCCTGCTATTGGTCTATTCAGGGATTCAACTTCTTCCTGGTTTAGTCTTGGAAGAGTGTAAGTGTCCAGGAAATTATCCATTTCTTCTAGATTTTCCAGTTTATTTGTGTAGAGGTGTTTATAGTATTCTCTGATGGTAGTTTGTATTTCTGTGAGGTCGGTGGTGATACCCCCTTTATCATTTTTAATTGCGTCGATTTGATTCTTCTCTCTTTTCTTCTTTATTAGTCTTGCTAGTGGTCTGTCAATTTTGTTGATCTTTTCAAAAAACCAACTCCTGGATTCATTGATTTTTTGGAGGGTTTTATGTGTCTCTATCTCCTTCAGTTCTGCTCTGATCTTAGTTATTTCTTGCCTTCTGCTAGCTTTCGAATGTGTTTGCTCTTGCTTCTCTAGTTCTTTTAATTGTGATGTTAGAGTGTCAATTTTAGATATTTCCTGCTTTCTCTTGTGGGCATTTAGTGCTATAAATTTCCTTCTACACACTGCTTTAAATGTGTCCCAGAGATTCTGGTATGTTGTATCTTTGTTCTCATTGGTTTCAAAGAACATCTTTATTTCTGCCTTCATTTCGTTATGTACCCAGTAGTCATTCAGGAGCAGGTTGTTCAGTTTCCATGTAGTTGAGTGGTTTTGATTGAGTTTCTTAGTCCTGAGTTCTAGTTTGATTGCACTGTGGTCTGAGAGACAGTTTGTTATAATTTCTGTTCTTGTACATTTGCTGAGGAGTGCTTTACTTCCAATTACGTGGTCAATTTTGGAGTAAGTACGATGTGGTGCTGAGAAGAATGTATATTCTGTTGATTTGGGGTGGAGAGTTCTATAGATGTCTATTAGGTCTGCTTGCTGCAGAGATGAGTTCAATTCCTGGATATCCCTGTTAACTTTCTGTCTCGTTGATCTGTCTAATGTTGACAGTGGAGTGTTGAAGTCTCCCATTATTATTGGATGGGAGTCTAAGTCTCTTTGTAAGTCTCTAAGGACTTGCTTTATGAATCTGGGTGCTCCTGTATTGGGTGCATATATATTTAGGATAGTTAGCTCTTCCTGTTGAATTGATCCCTTTACCATTATGTAATGGCCTTCTTTGTCTCTTTTTATCTTTGATGGTTTAAAGTCTGTTTTATCAGAGACTAGTATTGCAACTCCCGCTTTTTTTTGTTCTCCATTTGCTTGGTAAATCTTCCTCCATCCCTTTATTTTGAGCCTATGTATGTCTCTGCGTGTGAGATGGGTTTCCTGAATACAGCAGACCGATGGGTCTTGACTCTTTATCCAGTTTGCCAGTCTGTGTCTTTTAATTGGAGCATTTAGTCCATTTACATTTAAGGTTAAGATTGTTATGTGTGAACTTGATCCTGCCATTATGATATTAACTGGTTATTTTGCTCGTTAGTTGATGCAGTTTCTTCCTAGCCTCGATAGTCTTTACATTTTGGCATGTTTTTGCAATGGCTGGTACCGGTTGTTCCTTTCCATGTTTAGTGCTTCCTTCAGGGTCTCTTGTAAGGCAGGCCTAGTGGTGACAAAATCTCTAAGCATTTGCTTATCTGTAAAGGATTTTATTTCTCCTTCACTTATGAAACTTAGTTTGGCTGGATATGAAATTCTGGGTTTAAAATTCTTTTCTTTAAGAATGTTGAATATTGGCCCCCACTCTCTTCTGGCTTGTAGCATTTCTGCTGAGAGATCTGCTGTTAGTCTGATGGGCTTCCCTTTGTGGGTAACCCGAGCTTTCTCTCTGGCTGCCCTTAAGATTTTTTCCTTCATTTCAACTTTGGTGAATCTGGCAATTATGTGTCTTGGAGTTTCTCTTCTCGAAGAGTATCTTTGTGGCGTTCTCTGTATTTCCTGGATTTGAATGTTGGCCTGCCCTACTAGGTTGGGGAAGTTCTCCTGGATGATATCCTGAAGAGTGTTTTCCAACTTGGTTCCATTTTCCCCCTCACTTTCAGGCACCCCAATCAGACGTAGATTTGGTCTTTTTACAGAATCCCATACTTCTTGCAGGCTTTGTTCATTTCTTTTTCTTCTTTGTTCTTTTGGTTTCTCTTCTCACTTCATTTCATTCATTTGATCCTCAATCGCTGATACTCTTTCTTCCAGTTGATCGAGTCAGTTACTGAAGCTTGTGCATTTGTCACGTATTTCTCGTGTCATCGTTTTCATCTCTTTCATTTCGTTTATGACCTTCTCTGCATTAATTACTCTAGCCATCAATTCTTCCACTTTTTTTTCAAAATTTTTAGTTTCTTTGCGCTGGGTATGTAATTCCTCCTTTAGCTCTGAGAAATTTGATGGACTGAAGCCTTCTTCTCTCATCTCGTCAAAGTCATTCTCCGTCCAGCTTTGATCCGTTGCTGGCGATGAGCTGCGCTCCTTTGCCGGGGGAGATGTGCTCTTATTTTTTGAATTTCCAGCTTTTCTGCCCTGCTTTTTCCCCATCTTTGTGGTTTTATCTGCCTCTGGTCTTTGATGATGGTGATGTACTGATGGGGTTTTGGTGTAGGTGTCCTTCCTGTTTGATAGTTTTCCTTCTAACAGTCAGGACCCTCAGCTGTAGGTCTGTTGGAGATTGCTTAAGGTCCACTCCAGACCCTGTTTGCCTGGGTATCAGCAGCAGAGGCTGCAGAAGATAGAATATTTCTGAACAGCGAGTGTACCTGTCTGATTCTTGCTTTGGAAGCTTCCTCTCAGGGGTGTACTCCACCCTGTGAGGTGTGGGGTGTCAGACTGCCCCTAGTGGGGGATGTCTCCCAGTTAGGCTACTCAGGGGTCAGGGACCCGCTTGAGCAGGCAGTCTGTCCCTTCTCAGATCTCAACCTCCGTGTTGGGAGATCCACTGCTCTCTTCAAAGCTGTCAGACAGAGTCGTTTGCGTCTGCAGAGGTTTCTGCTGCGTTTGTTATTGTTTACTGTGCCCTGTCCCCAGAGGTGGAGTCTACAGAGACAGGTAGGTTTCCTTGAGCTGCTGTGAGCTCCACCCAGTTCGAGCTTCCCAGCAGCTTTGTTTACCTACTTAAGCCTCAGCAATGGCGGGCGCCCCTCCCCCAGCCTCGCTGCTGCCTTGCTGGTAGATCACAGACTGCTGTGCTAGCAATGAGGGAGGCTCTGTGGGTGTGGGACCCTCCCGGCCAGGTGTGAGATATGATCTCCTGGTGTGCCTGTTTGCTTAAAGCGCAGTATTGGGGTGGGAGTTACCCGATTTTCCAGGTGTTGTGTGTCTCAGTTCCCCTGGCTAGGAAAAGGGATTCCCTTCCCCTCGTGCTTCCCAGGTGAGGCAATGCCTCGCCCTGCTTCAGCTCTCGCTGGTCGGGCTGCAGCAGCTCACCAGCACCGATGGTCGGGCACTCCCCAGTGAGATGAACCCAGTACCTCAGTTGAAAATGCAGAAATCACCGGTCTTCTGTGTCACTCGCGCTGGGAGTTGGAGACTGGAGCTGTTCCTATTCGGCCATCTTGCTCCGCCCCCCACCCCCTTTCTTTCTTTTCTAATCAATTTTAGCCATTTCGAATTTGGTAAGTCTGTTCAAGAACCAAATTTTAAATTTATTGGTTCTCTCTATTATGAGTGCTTTCTACATCATTTCTTGTGTGATTATTTCTTTGCTTCTAATTTCTTGAGATTACTTTGCTATTGTTTTTTCTAATATCTTGAGACAGACAATTAGCTCATTTCTTCTCTAGTTTTCTTTTTTTTAATTTTTTTGAGATGGAGTCTTGCTCTGTGGCCCAGGCTGCAGTGCAGTGGCCAGATCTCAGCTCACTGCAAGCTCCGCCTCCCGGGTTCTCGCCATTCTCCTGCCTCAGCCTCCCGAGTAGCTGGGATCGCAGGCGCCCGCCACCACGCCCGGCTAGTTTTTTGTATTTTTTTGGTAGAGACGAGGTTTCACCATGTTAGCCAGGATGGTCTCAATCTCCTGACCTCGTGATCCGCCCGTCTCGGCCTCCCAAATTGTTAGGATTGCAGGCTTGAGCCATCGCGCCCAGCTAGTTTTCTTAATGAAAGATATGAAGCACGTTTTCATGTGCTTATATCTGTTTATGCATCATTTTTGAGGAAGCAGCTAATCAAATCTTGGTAGCTCGTATTGAGTTTTTAATATTTTGTTATTTTTATTATTATTGTAACAGTTCTTTAGATAATCTGGCTTCAAATCCTTAGTTGTATATGTGTTTTACAAATATTTAAGGTGTGATGTAAAGATCAAGGTAGAGGGGAGCTTTCTCTGCTCTCCTTCAGCCTGGGGTCTCAGACAGACCCTGTGCACCTGGGATTACTTTCAAAGCCTTATTAGCTTTCCTGCCTACCACTCACCCCCACCGTACGCAGACCCAAAAGTCCGAGGTACTAAAAATCTGCCTGGTGCAATTTAGGACTCAGGCAGGAGCACATGAGGGAAGCGCTTTTCTGGGCCTCCTCCCGTGGCATTGCCTTTTTGCTTCTACTCCTTTTCCAGAGACAGTAAGTCTTTGTCTGGTCTTTGCAGGGAGCTGGGGCAAAGTGAAATTCCAGGAATAGAGAAACTAAAATCTATGTGGTGTCTCTCTGCCTGAGGCTGAGTCTGTCTTTTTCCTGTCCTTCTCCATCTTCTCATCAGTGCTCCACAAAAGCCAACAGAAAAGCGCTGATGAAAACAGACTGGTTGTGTCTGGTCAAAATGCTCAGACTTGCAGGACTTGGTAAATACTCAGTCATTTTCTTGTTATCTGCTTTACGGCAGTCTCCTCTCTTTTTGAAGTCTGTCAAAGGTGGAATAATGTTTGTGTCCTGTCTCTTGGGAGGTACTTGCCACTGTGATGTTTGGAATTTGATTTACCTTGTTAGTTAGCTCTTAGATGGACTCTTGATTTAGTATATCTTTGTATCTAGAGCTTGTTACGGTAGGAGTGACATTGTCCTGTGGCTTTCTACAAACTTAGTTGAAGCAAAAGTCAAGTTACACATATATTTAATTGTTTATTCAATCATAGATCTTTGAGAAATGTTTTTACATTTTCACACATGAAAATTGTCTAAATTTTTATTGTTAGTGCCATTGTTTTGATTTCCAGCTTAATTGCATTATTGTCAGAGAGATATGGCGTATTATGTCAAATATAGAGAATTTGTTGAAACTTGCTTTATTCAGAAAACATTTATAGTCTGCAATTTTGAGCTATGGTGTTCTTTATGGCTATATCCAATAAATGTCAGGCTCAATTATTTTGTTTCCATTTTCAATATCCATATTGATATTTTGGATACCTCAATTATTGGGGCAGTACTTTAAGATATTTCACTATTATGTTAGTCTTGTCCATTTCTATGTGTAGTTTTGAAAAATTTTCTTTATAAACATGAATCCTCTATTAATGGTGTATATGAAATTAAAATGGACTTAGCTTTCTGGAAAATTAAATATTTAATATTTAATCTTTATAAATGAAATTATTTATGCCTAGAACAACTTTCCCCCTTAGCATCTGTTTTGCAAGATTATATTATGGCTGCAGCAATTACTTTCTTTTGAGTAGTTTTTAATTTTTTTCCCTTTTTAAAAATGTTCTTTGTCTTTATGATTTAACTGTGTCTTATAAAAGTGTATGCTTGGAGTTGTTAGTCAAATTTGACAACTTTTACTTTTAAAATAAATACTGAGTTTATATTCTATGTAGTCATTGACATATTTAATAATTGATATTTATCTTTTTTCCTACATTTTTGAACTGCATTTGTTCATATTTCTTTTTCTCTCCTTTCTTGTAATTCTTTGAATATATTGTGGCTTTCTGTAATTGGGAGTCACATAGGATGTTCTTAATCATTTAAAATATGTTTGTATAGATGATAATGTGAAGATATAGTTATAATTTATCAAATCTGAATATAATCCCTTCATCTATCCAGCAATTACACATATACTAAGACCCTAAAGCAATTGCACTCTGCTTACCTAGTTCTTGGCTTCCATATTATTTTGTCAATTAAAGAAAAAAACATTGTTATCTATTATAAATTATTAGTACTGCTTAAAACATTGGTGCATATTAGATTCACTCATTTAATTCCCATTTTCTTTGTACCTCAGAAGTTGTCCCATCATAGATATACTCTCTAGGATGACATTCATTTTGTCTGAGTTGTGTCCTTAATAATTGCTTTTATGATTTTGGTAGTGTTACACTCAGTTTAATTTTTTTCATGTTGGTTTATTGTGGAAATAATTTTATTTTTATTCTTAAGCCATTTTGCTGGGTACAAAATATGAATATGGAAGTTATTTTCCTTCAACACATTCCATTTTCTTCTGAAGTTTGTTGCAGTTTTTGGTGTCTTCTGTCAATAAATATTGCTACTTTGAAAATAATCTGTTTCTCTTTTAAATGATCTATTGTTCTATTCTTTCATGATCTTTTGGTTTTACTGTGATTTGTATTCAGGTTGATTCTTTAAAAAATCATATGTATCCTACTCAGAATTTGTTGGACTCATGTCTTTTGAATTGCTTTCCTTTGTAATTTCTAGAAGGTCTTAATAAATATATCCTCAAATGTAGTCCCAGGCTAAGTTTCTCTCTCTTTATCCAGGACTCAAATTAAAAAGCTAAAGCTACACCTTGATCAAAATGAGTATGAGAAGGAATAACAATTGATTAATTGATATGCTTTTTAAAGTTTGAAGCTCTTCTGCAGGGAATTACGGCTAGCTTTTCTATGTTGAGAATATAAAGATTGATGGTATAAACCTGATTTAACTGGTCGTACAGCCAGATTTGTTTATGTGACCAATAGGCTATAAAAGGCCCCACTGTAAATGTTGGGTTAGGCTTTCCTGAACCAATTTTCCTTGCATATTATTTTGGAGTTCATAATCTAAATACTAAGCATGAGTTGTGTTGTACAATTAAAAAAAGACTCTAGGTAACTATGCCAGGATGACAAAGGTCCCTGATGATTATGCATACATTTTTTGTCTTCCTATGCCATATTGCTTAACTTTATTCAACTCTTATATGGATGTGAATACATCCTATGAAGTATTAGGAGTCCTTTTAATCACCTGATCTTGTGAAATAGCTGCAATATTCTATATTGAGTAACTTTTTTTTTTCTATTTTACAAGCTTTTTCTTTGACGCAGATGGTATTAACTAATGTAATGTCAAGGTTACCTCTGTTAAAATAGCATATAAGACAAATATGATTTTTCTTACCATTGTAGCAGCCAAATGTATCACTGAACAGATGATTAAATAACATAAATTATAAAACCCAATGCATGGCCTAGTTTAATTATTAAGGAAGAATTCAGGTCATTTAGAAAATAATAACAACAATAATGATACTGATTCTCTTAAACTACCTCCAAGATTAAATTCTTATACATTTAATATTTATTATGACTTGGGGCTGCAGTTACTGTCAATAAATAAAACTATTAATTTTCCTGTAAACATCTATATAGCTTTTCTGTACTCTATAGATCTTGGGAGGTACAAAGCATTAGGGTTCAGGTATTCGAGAGCAGCAGCTACAAATTTTGTATATTTTGTGTTTATCTTGGTATGTTTTCAATATTTAAAAATTAATTCTAAAAAACAAAAAGAATGCACAGAAAGTAAGGCTATTTCACATTTCAGTGCCTTATTTCATTAAATATTGTCTTAAGAGAGAATATTATGGAAGTGTTGTTTTAATTTTTGGACTCTTAATACTATTTAAACATTTTGATTGCATTTTAATTCTTATTATTGAAGGAAGTCTGTAACTTTCACTTATCTTTTTTTCTGTTAGACATAACCAAAATATGACAAAATATTTGAGGACATGTAGCCTTTTTTTTTTTATTCAGTAGTTTCACTTTTTAAAGAAAACATTCATGCTGTAAAATAATGGATGTAGCAATTCAGAAGAACTATTTATCTCTTCTAAATTGTTTATTCATACAATATACAGCAATTTAAAATAAAATTATATTTATTATTTTTTAAAGAAATTTCTGATGTTCAGTTATTTTTCATTATCTCAAGTAAAATTTTTAAGTGTAGCTTTTTACCAAAGTTTGCAATTATAAATGTCAGAAATAAACATCCATTTTATATGTTTTGCTGTATGTAGTTAGAGATGGCCCAGAAAGAGATGAGTTTTATATTTTTTTTTTTTTTTTGTTTTTTTTTGAGACGGAGTCTGGCTCTGTCGCCCAGGCTGGAGTGCTGTGGCCGGATCTCAGCTCACTGCAAGCTCCGCCTCCCGGGTTTACGCCGTTCTCCTGCCTCAGCCTCCGGAGTAGCTGGGACTACAGGAGCCCACCACCTCGCCCGGCTAGTTTTTTGTATTTTTTAGTAGAGACAGGGTTTCACCGTGTTAGCCAGGATGGTCTCGATCTCCCGACCTCATGATCCGCCCGTCTCGGCCTCCCAAAGTGCTGGGATTACAAGCTTGAGCCACCACGCCCGGCCGAGTTTTATATTTTTGTGTTTCAATGAAGGAACAGATACACAAATCAGAAAGAGAAAGGAATCAAACATTATCGTTAAAGAAAACCCCACCATACTGCAAAGATAAATAATTAGAGAGGAAGTGAGGGAAAAAGGATATTCTAAACAATCGGAGTTCAATGAACTAAATGACAATGGTAATCCTTAACACTTAATAACAACCTCGAAAGTGAATAATTTAAAATATCCAGTTAAAAATATAGACCAGCTGAATGAATAAAAAATTATGACCCAACTATAGACTGCATAAAAGATACTCATTTCACTCGAAAAAACACACATAGACTGAAAGGGAAGAAATGGAAAAAGATATTCTCCACAAACGGAAACCAAAGAAATGCAGGAGTGGCTGCACTTAGACAAAGTATACCTTAAGTTGAGAAATATAAGAAGAGGCCGGGCGCGGTGGCTCAAGCCTGTAATCCCAGCACTTTGGGAGGCCGAGACAGGCGGATCACGAGGTCAGGAGATCGAGACCATCCTGGCTAACACGGTGAAACCCCGTCTCTACTAAAAAACACAAAAAAACCAGCAGGACGCGGTGGTGGGCGCCTGTAATCCCAGCTACTTGGGAGGCTGAGGCAGGAGAATGGCATGAACTCGGGAGGCGGAGCTTGCAGTGAGCTGAGATCGCGCCACTGCACTCCAGCCTGGGCCACAGAGCGAGACTCCATCTCAAAAAAAAAAAAAAAAAAAAAAACATGAAAAGAGAGAAAGAAGATCATGGACAAAGAGGATGTAAAAATTGTTGAGGTATATGAACCCAATACACAGAGCATCCAGATATGTAGTATTATTAGAGCCATAGAGAGAGATCAACTCCAATACAATAATAGCTGGGCACTACAATATCTGACTTTTAGCATTAGAAAGATCATCTAACAAGAAAATCAACAAATAAACATTAAGACTTAAATTGTGCTGTAGACCAAATGGACCTAACAGATATTTACAGAGCATTTCATCTAACAGCTGCAGAATCTGCATTATTTTCAACAGTATATGAAACAGTCTCCAAGATAGATAATATGTTAGGCCATAAAACAAATCTCAGTGACATTTTTTTTTTTTTTTTTTTTTTTTTTTTGAGACGGAGTCTCGCTGTGTCGCCCAGGCTGGAGTGCAGTGGCGCGATCTCGGCTCACTGCAAGCTCCGCCTCCCGGGTTCACGCCATTCTCCCGCCTCAGCCTCCGAGCAGCTGGGACTACAGGCGCCCGCCACCACGCCCGGCTAGTTTTTTGTATTTTTAGTAGAGACGGGGTTTCACCATGTTAGCCAGGATGGTCTCGATCTCCTGACCTCGTGATCCACCCGCCTCGGCCTCCCAAAGTGCTGGGATTACAGGCTTGAGCCACCGCGCCCGGCCCTCAGTGACATTTTTAAAAGTAAACTTATGTCGCGTGTCTTCTCAGACCACAGTACAATAATATTAGATATTAATAACGAGAGAAACTAGAAGTTGTACAAGTAAATAAAAAATTAAACAACATATACCCAAAGGAGAAACTTGTCCATGAAGAAATTCAGAGGAAATGTAGAAAATTAAAACACATAAAAGTAGAAATACAACACACTACAACCTATGGGATATAGCTAAGTCAGTACTGGAAGGGAAGTTTTTTGTTATAAATGCCTAAATCAAAAAAGTAGAAAGAAAGCAAGAACAAACCAAACCCCAAATTCATATAAAGAAACAAATAATAAAGACCAGAGAAGTAGTAAACAAGATAGAAGTAAAAAATAGAAAATATCAACAGAAAAAATAGTTGGCTTTTTGAAAGGAGAAACAAATTTCATAAACCATCAGCTAATCTAAAACAAAAAGAGAGAGACCCAAGCAAAATCAGAAGTTAAAGAGGAAACATTACAATTGATACCACAGAAATATAAAAGATTATTTGAAACTATTAGGAACAACTGTATACCAACAAATTGGAAAACGTAGAGAAAATGGAGAATACATATAATCTTTCAAGACTGAACAAAAAATAAATAGAAACCCTAAAAGAAAGTACCAAAACTGAATCAGTAATAAGAAGGCTCCCAACAAAGAAAAGCCCAGTACCAAATGGCACTTCTATTGAATTCCATCAAACTGTTAAAGAATAATTTGTAGCAATTCTCAAACTCATAAAGCTGAAGAGGAGGGATTTTTTTTTAGTTCATTCTATGACGCCAGCATTACCCTGATAACAAAACCAGACAAGAACACAGCAAAAAGAAAACTGCAGGCCAGTATCCTTGATGAGGATAGGAAAATCTTCAACAAAATATTAGCAGTCAAATTGAATCCAACAGCACATAAAAAAGGTACATCATGAACAAGTGAGATTTATCCCAGTGATGCAAGGATTATTCAACATAGGCAAACCAGTAAATTTATTTCGTTACATAAACATGATGAAGAATAAAAAACAGATGATCATCTCAATAGAGGCAGCATAAGCATTCAATACAATTCAACATCCTTTATGACAAAAGTTCTCAATAAATTAGATACAGAAGGAACATTCCTCAACACAACGAGGAGGGTACATAACAAACGCACAGCTAACATTGTGCTTAACAGCAACAAGCTAAAAGCTTTGTATCTAAGAACTGAACAAGATAAGGATGGTCGCTTTTACCACTCCTATTCAACATAGTACTGGAAATCATAGCCAGAGCAATTAGGCAAGAAAAGAAATAAGAGGGTTTTAAATTAGAAAGAATGAAATAAAATTCTATTTCATTGTACATAATACGATATTAAATATAGAAAAAGCTAAAGACTCCACCAAAAAACTCTTAGAACAGATAAACAAATTCAGTAAAGATGTGGAATACATAATCAATATATAAAAATCAATAATGTTTCTGTACATTAATAATGAACTAACTGAAAAAGAAATAAAGCAATTGATTTACAATAGGTACATAAAATACTTAAAAGTAAATTTACTCAAAGAGATGAAAACCTTTACAAACACTGATGAAAGAAATCAGAGGGAAAACACACACACACACACACACACACAAATCAGAAGACATCCCACTCTCAACTGGAATAATTAATATTGTTAAAATGAGATACTAACCAAAGCAATGCACAGATTCAATACAATGCCAGTCAAAATACCTATGGCATCTTTCAAATAAAAAGGAATCCTAAAATTTGTATGGAGTGACAAAAGACCCTGAATAGTTCAAGCAATACTTAACAAAAATAACACAGCTGAAAGCATCACACCATCTGTTTTCAAAATATTCTACATGCTATAGTAACCAAAGCATCATGGTATTGGTATAAAAACACAGAAAGCAATGAAATGGAATAGAGAACCCAGAAACAAATCTATGTATTTATAGCCAACCAATTTTTGATGAAGGTGCCAAGAACATACATTGGAAAAAGGCAGCCTTATCAATAAATGATACTGAGAAACAGGATATGAATATGCAAAAAATAAACCAGACTACTATATACCACCATATATAAAAATCAACTCAATATGAATTAAAACAAATACAGTACCCAAAACTATAAAACTGCTAAGAAAAAACATAGCAGAAATGATTCAGGACACTGGTTTGGGTGAATATTTTATTGGCAAAACTTCAAAAGCATGGGTAACAAAACTAAATATAGACAAATGAGACTATATCAAACTAAAAAGTTTCTGCTCAGAAAAGGAAACAATCAACAGAGTGAAAAGACAATCTCTAGAATAAAAGAAAACATTTGCTTACTGTAGCCTTGAAGTATAGTTTGAAGTCAGGTAGCGTGATGCCTCCAGCTTTGTTCTTTTGGCTTAGGATTGTCTTGGCAATGCGGGGTCTTTTTTGGTTCCATATGAACTTTAAAGCAGTTTTTTCCAATTACTGGTACCAAAACCAATGGAACAGAACAGAGCCCTTAGAAATAATACCACACATCTACAGTCATCTGATCTTTGACAATCCTGACAAAAACAAGAAATGGGGAAAGGTTTCCCTATTTAATAAAGGGTGCTGGGAAAACTGGCTAGCCATAAGTAGAAAGCTGAAACTGGATCCTTTCCTTACTCCTTATATGAAAATTAATTCAAGATGGATTAGAGACTTAAATGCTAGACTTTAAACCATAAAAACCCTAGAAGAAAACCTAGGTAATACCAATCAGGACATAGGCATGGGCAAGGACTTCATGTCTAAAACACCAAAAGCAATGGCAGCAAAAGCCAAAATTGACACATGGGATCTAATTAAACTAAAGAGCTTCTGCACAGCAAAAGAAACTACCATCAGAGTGAACAGGCAACCTACAGAATGGGAGAAAAGTTTTGCAATCTACTCATCTGACAAAGGGCTAATATCCAGAACCTATAAAGAACTCAATCAAATTTACAAGAAAAAAAACAAACAACCCCATCAAAAAGTGGACAAAGGATATAAACAGACACTTCTCAAAAGAAGACATTCATACAGCCAACAGACACATGAAAAAATGCTCATCATCACTGGCCATCAGAGAAATGCAAATCAAAACCACAATGAGATACCATCTCACACCAGTTAGAATGGCAATCATTAAAAAATCAGGAACCAACAGGTGCTGGAGAGGATGTGGAGAAATAGGAACACTTTTACACTGTTGGTGGAACTGTAAACTAGTTCAACCATTATGGAAAACAGCATGGCGATTCCTCAAGGATCTAGAACTAGAAATACCATTTGACCCAACCATCCCATTACTAGGTATATACCCAAAGGATTATAAGTCATGCTGCTATAAAAAACACATGCACATGTATGTTTTATTGCGGCGCTATTCACAATAGCAAAGACTTGGAATCAACCCAAATGTCCATCAGTGACAGACTGGATTAAGAAAATGTGGGACATATACACCATGGAATACTATGCAGCCATAAAAAAGGATGAGTTTGTGTCCTTTGTAGGGACAAGGATGCAACCGGAAACCATCATTCTCAGCAAACTATCGCAAGAACAGAAAACCAAATACCACATGTTCTCACTCATAGGTGGGAATTGAACAATGATATCACTGGGACACAGGAAGGGAAACATCACACACCAAGTCTTCTTGTGGGGAGGGGGAAAGAGGGAGGGATAGCATTAGGAAATATACCTAATGTAAATGACAAGTTAATGGGTACAGCACACCAAAATGGCACGTGTATACATATGTAACAAACCTGCACGTTGTGCACATGTACCCTAGAACTTAAAGTATAATTTAAAAAAAAAAGAAAACATTTGCAAACTATCCATCCAATAAAGAACCTATATCCAGAATATACAAGGAACTCAACAGCAAAAACAGCAACAACAACAACAAAAACCAATAGTTTACTTTAAAAATAGGCAAATGATCTGAATAGACATTTCTAAGGAAAAGACATTCAAATGACCAACAAATATATGAAAAAAAAAACACGCTCAACATCATGTCATCAGAGAAATGAAATTAAAACCATAATGAGAACGTTTCATCCTAGTTACAATGGCTATTAGCAAAAAGACAAAAAAAACCCCAAATACTGGTTAGCATTCAGAGAAAAGAGAACTCTTATACACTGTTGGTTGGAATGTAAATTAATACATTCATTATGGAAAACAGTATGGAGATTTCTAAAAAAATTAAAAGATACCTACCATATAACCCAGATATCCTATAACTGGATATTTATCCAAAGACAAGCAAATCAGTATATCAAAGATATATATGCATTTCCATGTTTATTGCAGCACTATTCACAATAGCCAAGATATGAAACAAACCTAAATGTCTATCAACAGATGAATGGATGGAAAAATATGGTGTTAAGAAAAAATACACACACACACACACACACACACACACACACACACAATGAAATAACATTCAACCATAAAAATGCTTGAAATCCCATTTTTTGTGGTAACGGATGAACTTGGAGGACATTATAATAAATGAAATAATTCAAGCACCGAAATATAAGCATCCCATGTTCTCACTCATATGGGAGTGCAAAATAAATTTGATCTCATAGAAATAGGGAATAAAATTGTGGTTATTAGAGTTTGGGAAGGGTAAGGAGGAGGGGAGGGGAGGAAGACGTTAATTGACAGACACAAAATTAAAGCAAGAAAGAAGCAATAAGTTCTAATGGTCTATAGCACTCCAGGATGAACATAGTTAACAATAATTTATTGTATAACTTCAAAAAGCTAGAAGAGAGGATTTTGAATGTTCACTAAAAGAAATGATAAATATTTTAAGCGATGGATATGCTAATTATCCTGATTTAATCATTACACATGGTATGTATGTAGGGAAATATCACTCAGTGTTTTCATAAATTTGTACAATTGTTACATGATAACTAAAAGTAAAAGAAAAAAAGAACAATTTATTTTTATGTGGGTGGGTTGTAAATAAGAGAAAAATATAAACTAAGCTCCACATCACAACAGAGGAAAAAGATGAGAAAGGACACACATGTTACCTACTGAATGGTGAGGTTTTATGTGAAGAGATACTTAGAGGATGAGTCTTAATTGTTTAACATCCTAGAATTTTCTGGAATGAACTGCTAGAGCATTAATAATGTGTGCTGCTACTTCAGAAATTAGCATTTCTAAATAACTAAATTTGGAATGCTTTTTTTGTAAATGGAGAATAATATATTTTTCTTGAGTCTGCTTTAGAAATAGCATTAAACTTTGCTATGCACAAAGAAAATAAATGAAAAGAGTGATTGTGTAACAGTTTTTAAAGAACACCACCATACATTCCTTCTCGCCTTGTAATGTCACATCACCAATCAAGTAGACCCTAACACCCAGCCCTTGTCTCTCGGCTAAATTGATGACTTGCCTTAACCAATATAATATGGCAAAAGTGCTGTTGTCCTAGTTCAGGATCTGGGACTTTAGATACCTAGTAGCTTATGCTTTCATTCTGGGAAATCCAGTGACCATACTCGGAAGAAAATTAAACTGTAATAGTGAATAAGGAGAAAACACATGGAAATAGAAAGGGAAATTGAAGGAATATCAAAGCACCAGACGTGTGAGCAAAATTATGATTGACTTTTCAGTTAAGCCCAGCTGCCAGCTGCCAGCTGTTTAAGCGACCCCAGACAAGAATACACATAGCAGAAAACTACCAGGCAAGCGATTTCTAAATTTATTATCTAGTGTTGTGAGAAAAGATCAATCGTTGTTTTCTAATTGTATTAGTTTGCTAGCCTTTGATAACAAATAATACAAACTGGTAGGTGTATACAACAGAAATTTATGTTTTTACAGTTCTTAAGGATGGAAGTCCCAGATCAAGGTGCTGACAGGATTAGTTTTCTCTGAGGACTCTCTCCTTAGTTTGCAGATGGTTGATCTCTTGTTACCTCTTCATACGCTTGTCCCTCTGTGCACACATGCACCTGGTATTTCTCTGCATGTCCTAATCTCCTCTCCTTACAAGGACAACAGTCAGACTGAATCAGGGTTCAACCTTGACTCACTTGAATGTAATTACTTCTTTAAAGGCCTTATCTCCAAATACAGTGACATTATGAAGTACTTGTCATTAAGGATTCAATATATGAATTTGAGAATGAGGAAACACAAATCAATCAATAACATTAGGACACAAAGTTTGAAATTAAATTATTGTGCAGGAATAATACATGAAATAATAACTAAAAGTATAGATTATATATAAAACTAACAGAAACTGGTATTCAATTGAACGAATGGAACAAGATAAACATTTGAAATATATCTTCAGCTAATACATTTCTGAGTGTAAGAACATTACCTGCAGCTATTGAGATGCTACAGTCTTCCACTGGAGTGTTCCAAAGCATAAAGGTGTATAGCATAAATCTTAAAGATTAAAAAACACAACAAAAATTTGAAGATGAAATAGATATAAAAATATACTTAACTTCTTTGAGAGAGAGAGAAAAAGAGAAAGAGAGAAGGAAGGAAGGAAAAGGAAGGAAGGAAGGAAGGAAGGAAGGAAGGAAGGAAGGAAGGAAGGAAGGAAGGAAGGAAGGAAGAAAGGAAATGGAGAGAGAAATAAGAGGAAGGAAACAAAAAGGAGATGAAACAGATTGAAAACAAACAGATGATAATCTTAAACCTAAACATTTAACTATAAATAATATGCACACCTAAATTAAAAGGCAAAGATTGTCAGGTAGAATGAAAAGCAACACCCAACTCTATGCTGCCTACATACATTAGGTAGTATATAATAAATAGCAGTTGTAGGTAAAAAGTAGCAGCATAATGCCGACTATGTTGAGTGCAAAGAGAAAAAAATGTAGATCAAAGTAAAAAATGTGACAAAACATATGCCATGCTACCAGTAATCTAAGGAAAACTGGTGTGACTACATTAATATCAGACAAAGTAGATTTAACAGCAAATAATATCCCCAAGGTAAAGGGGATATTTCATAATGATAAAAAGATCAATTACTCAAGAGTACATAAGAATGCTAAATGTTTATATATTTATGAATTATAAAACACATGAAGCAAATATAGATACATAAGACATAGACTTGCAAAGGGACATTTAATAATAAGCTTATTTGATTTTCAATATCAGTATATCATAAATTATAGAATAAGTATAATTAAAAAAAGAAAATCAGTTAGGATGTAGAAGATGGAAACTATCAAGCGATTTACCTCACTGACCTTTGTAGAACACTCTACCCAACAACAGAAAAGTATGTGTTTTTCTCAAGTGCACCTGTAACTATAATAAGTCAGATCATATTCTGGGATAGAAAACATGTCTCAACACATTTTTTAAAGTCACATCATAATATGTTCTCTGATCATGATGAAAATGTTATTGATTAGAAATCAATAACAAAAAGCTATTTGTAAAATTCTAAGATATTTGGAAACTAAATGAAATATTTCTAAAGAACTCACAAGTTAAAGAAGAAATGCAAAGGGATAGTAGATAGCATTTTGAACTGTATGTTAGTGAAACACAAGGTATTTTAATATGATGTTAGTGGAAATACAAATTTTGATATAAATTTATGAGAAGTCACTAACTTTTGTGGTATTTACAAGAAATTTTATAGCAATAAATCTCTCAACTAGAGAAGAAGTAACTGCAGCTTCAATTTTAATTATCTACAAGAAGAACACACTAAATCCAAGGTAAGTAGAAGAAAGAAAATGATAAAGATCAGAAAGATAAAATCTTACATCTTGTTGGTTGGATGTATTTCAGCAAAGCCATTATGGATAACAGTATGGAGGTTCCTCAAAAAACTAAAAATAGAACTGCCGTACGATCCAGCAATTTCACTACTCTATATAAATCCAACGGAATTAAAATCAGAAAGTTGAGATACCTGAATCCTGTTTATTGCAGCACTATCCACAATAGCAAAGAGATGGAATCAACCTAAATGTTCATCAACAGATGAATAGATAAAGCAATTGTGGTACAGATACACAATGGAATACTATTAATAAAAAGAATAAAGCCTATTATTCATGGGAACATAGCTAAAACTGCAAGAAATAATGTTAAGAGAAATAAGCCACTCACAGAAAGACAAATACTACATGATCTCACTCATATGTTGAATCTTAAAAAACTGATCACATAGAAGTCGAGAGTAGAATAGCGGTTATCAGAGTCTCGGAGAGTCTGGGTAAAGGGATGAGGAGAGGTTTGTTAATGAGTACAAAGTTACAGTTTAATAGGAAGAATAAGTTCTGGTGTTCTATTACATAGCAGAATGACTCTAACAAACAATATATTGTATATTTCAAGATAGCTAGAAAAGGTGATCTTGAAAATTATCACCAGAAAGAAATGATAAAGATTCGAGGTTACAGATATATTCACTACTCTGATTTGATTTCTCTACAATGTATACATGTATTGAAACACCATTCTCAATACCTTAAACATGTACAAATTCTTTGTGTCTATTATAAACAAAATAAAAAAGAGAAAATGATAAAGATTAGATTGGAAATCAGTGAAATAACAGAAAAACAATATCAAAAGTTAATGTTGGTTATTTGACTTAATAAAACTATATTCACAAATCGTTGATCAGACCAATTAACAAGAAATAGCAAAAACTTTTATGACTAATATCCAAAATGAGAGATATGGCTTCAATATATGTTCTAAAGCTATTAAGAGGTTAACATAGGATTATTATAACTACTTTGATGATAATATATAGTATAAGTCTTAAGGATTAAAAAACCCAAAAGTTTGAAGATAAAATAGATATAAACGTTTACTTAATTCTCTTGAGAGAGAATGAAAGAAAATAAATTAACAATTTAGATTAAATGAACAAGTCGTTGAAAAACAGAAATTGCAAAAGCTCCCTCAAGAAAATAAATTTATAATTTATATTAAATGAACAAGTCATTGAAAGACAGAAGTTGCAAAAAAAAAGCTCCCTCAAGAAAATATAACCTGAATAACACACTTTCATAAAATAAATTGAAATTATAGCTAAGATCCTCTCATAAGATGTTTCTTATGAGATGGATGTTTCCCCTTGAATTTCTAACAAATATTTAAAGACAAAATAATATTAATTGTACACAAATTCTTCCAGAAAATCAAAAAGGAATATATTCTTCTCATTCTATCAGTAAATTGCCATTATATGAAAATTTGAAAAAATAAAGGAGAAGAAAATGAGATAAAACACAAATCTACTTACCAATATCCTTAGTGAACACAGATGCAAAAATTCTAAACAAAACTTTAAGAATTAAATACAACATCGTATAAAATAAATAAAATGTTAAAATTATGCACCATGACTAGGTGGAATTTATTCATGAATGTAAGGCAGGTTTAACATTTATATATCCTCAAATCCATGAGCCTGGAACTTAAGAGAGGGTAAAATATTTATGGAATGAAAAAATGAATAAATACATGGTTCATTCTCTATTTGAAAACCATCTCACAACTTGTCCTTCTGGGATGTTCCTAAAGTGAAACATCTTTGACTCTAGAGTAATTTGATCTTTGTCTTATTCCTCCTCTCATTATGTGCTGATAATGTGTCATTGGTCTAGCTGTTTAGCATTACACTCAGTGTCATCTTCTTTAATGATAAAATAACCTGTAGGATTATTGTGGGAATTTAAAAAAGGCCTATATCTACATATTTTACATACTTAACATTCAATATAGCTTAGCAATTATAGGAAGCTAAAATGTTGCCTTCTTTTGGAAGACATTCCAACACTGCTTACATCAACACAGTTCTCATTTAATATATCGTTTCCTTAATATAGTAATAACTTTTTTATTTGTTTACATGTATGCTTCCGCCACTGCTGGACACTTGCTTTATTAATGTTGATCTATAGGAATCATCAGCACAAATACAGTGGAATTAGACTCATTAACATTTATGGAATTAATTTTTGATGAAAAAATTTTACACTACCTGAATTCAAACTATACTACAAGGCTACAGTAACCAAAACAACATGGTATTGGTACAAAAACAGATGTATAGACGAATGGAATAGAACAGCAGCCTCAGTAATAGTGCCACACATCTACAACCATCTGATCTTTGACAAACCAGACAAAAAGAAGCAATAGGGAAAGGATTCCCTGTTTAACAAATGGTGTTGGGAAAACTGGCTAGCCACGTGCAGAAAACTGAAAGTGGGCCCCTTCCTTACATCTTATACAAAAATTAACTCAAAATGGATTAAAGACTTAAACGTAAGACCTAAAACCATAAAAACCTTAGAAGAAAACCTAGGTAATACCTTTCAGGACATAGGCATGGACAAAGATCTCATGACTAAAACACCAAAAGCAATGGCAACTGAAGCCAAAATTGGCAAATGAGATCTAATTAAATTAAAGAGCTTCTGCACAGCAAATGAAACTATCATCAGAGTGAGCAGGTAACCTACAGATTGAGATAAAAATTTTGCAATCTATCCATCTGACATAGGGCTAATATATCCAGAATCTACAAATAATATAAATTTACAAGGAAAAAACAACTCCATCATAAAGTGGGCAAAGGATATGAACAGACATTTCTCAAAGTAAGACATTTATTTGGCCAACAAACATGAAAAGAAAGCTCATCATCACTGGTCATTAGAGAAATGCAAATTAAAACCACAATGAGATACCATCTCATGCCAGTTAAAATGGCAATCATTAAAAAGTCAGGAAACAATAGATGCTGGAGAGGATGTGGAGAAATAAGAATGCTTTTACACTGTGGATGGGAGTGTAAATTAGTTCTACCATTGTGGAAGACAGTGTGACTATTCCTCAAGGATCTAGAAACAGAAATGCCATTTGACCCAGCAATCCCATTACTGGGTATATACCCAAAGGTTTATAAATTATTACTATAAAGACACATGCATGTATATGTTTATTGCAGCACTGGTCACAATAGCAAAGTCGTGGAACCAACCCAAATGTGCCCATCAATGATAGACTGGATAAAGAAAATGTGGCACATATACACTATGGAATACTATGCAACCATGAAAAATGAAGAGTTCATGTCCTTTGCAGGGACATGGATGACACTGGAAACCATTATTCTCAGCAAACTAACACAGGAACAAAAAACCAAACACTATATGTTCTTACTCATAAGTGGGAGTTGAACAATGAGAGCACATGGACACAGGAGGGTAACATCACACACACATGAGGCCTGTCAGGGTGTAGGGTGCTAGGGGAGGGATAACATTAGGAGAAATACCTAATGTAGATGACAGGTTGATTGGTGGAGCAAACAACCATGGCACGTGTATACCTATGTAACAAACCTGCACATTCTGCACATATATTCCAGAATTAAAGTGTGTGTGTGTGTGTGTATATATATGTGTGTGTGTGTATGTATATATATGTGTGTGTATATATGTGTATATATCTATGTGTGTGTGTGTATATATACACACACACATATATATAAACCTAAAAGCTTTAGATTTTATAGATATATATAGATATATATACCTAAAGACTCTAACAAAGAAACCTGTTAGAACTAATAAATGAATTCAGTAAGGTAGTAGGATATAAAAATCAGTTTTAAAAAAAATTTTCTTTAAATTCTTTTTGCAAAAATGGTGAAATTTGAAAGCAGTTTTGTTGTTAGTTGAGAAGCCTGAAAAATGTTGGAAGAAGAGGAAATAACTTTTTTTAAAATTTAATGTGTCCACCGTCACAAAGGCATCCTACTAAATTAATCAAAGTTGTCTATAAGGAGATTGGTGGGATGGGGGCTACTAAACAAAAGGTGAGTATCCATAATTGGAAATAGAATCATTATCGATTAGGGAAACAATCAAAGCAAGTAAACAGATACAATATAAAAAATATTAATTTGTAAACAGTAACAGTTAAAGGAAGGACATAGAAAAGGAAACAGTGGAGGAGATGATAAAAGGGTTAGATTAATACAAACAAATTACAGTTTCATGGTATCTTGAAGAGGAAGTTGATCTTCAGCATAGCTAATCAATATGGATGTGGATTGAGCTAAATTATCTGAAATTCTTCACCTCATAATGTCTAATTACTGCTAATTTACTCTTAAATGTGGAATTTTGGTAAGATCCGACTGTGGTTATTTTTGAAGATTCTCAGACTCTGTGTCCTGTGTCTTCGAGGCTGCCTTCTCTCCTAGAGTCAGTTTGCTTCACTTATAGCCTTAGTACAAATCTCCAGGATGTTCTGAAATGGGAGACCTTAATACCCTGTAGCCTAGTACTCTTGTACTTAACATTGAAGTTATTGTTGCCTCTCTTTTTTGAGTTTGCTTTTGCCTATCTCTTATTTCCCTATTTCAAGTTTTTTTTAATCATGTATCAGAATTTCAAAAGGAATCCGTCTTTCTCATAAAATTATTGTAGAAAAGATGAAAACATGGGAGAAGTGAATAAATGACAGTTTATCTCATTGGATTTGGATCCAAAATTATCATGAGAAAATCTCTTAGATGCCTTCTGAAATTCTGATGCACTATATCAACAAACTTTGGCATGACTTGTTCTTCGTGAACTATTCTGGTTCCAGATGATTAGTCTTTTTGTTTCTCAGTGTTCTTTAAATATGCTTTGAAAAATATGCTCTAGAATTTTACTGGGATTCATCTCAGATTTCTTAGAAGTTTAAGAAATCAAAATTTTTTTCATGTATTTCTGCCTTTAGACTTCTGTCCCCTCTCTCACTCTCACAGACTTATAGTATTAATTTAATTACATGGCACACCTTATTATTCTGAAGTCATGTAAGCCTGGTTTCTCAGAAAAGTTGTTTGTAGCTATGTTTCTGTGGTAGATCTTACTATTGTTCAAAACCTAATCATTTGTCACCCCTACACGAGGCTAATATATTCTCACCCATTGCCATGGTCCCTGTTAGTGATTTTGTGTGAGCGATGTAATTCTTATTTCATTGTCTTGGCTATTTACTTACTTTTTGCAATGCAACATGAGAGAAAGTAATATATGGTAATTTTGAGCAAAGGTTTCAAGTCATTACTTATTTCTACTAGCTCTCTTGCTTTTTTCCTCTCCATAAGAATGGCATATCCAAGATAGGGGCAATTATCTCAGCCTTGATTGCAGACTACGAATATATGTGGAGAAGAGTCACAACAGTCAACCACAAATGTTCACATAATATTGTAATGTGGGTGAGAAATGTATGTTCGCTGCTATAAGCTACTAATACTTTGAGGCTGTGTGTTATAATACCAAAAAAGAAGAAGATTTCTACCGTCGAAATGTATCTTTCAAAACTATGTGAGTTCTGATTTTGGTCATTGAAAGAATAAACACTTATTCTTTGTATCTGATTATTAGGCTTTACAAAGCCCTTATTTGGTGATTTTTTTAAGGTATTTTAGGCATATATGTACATGTTGAAGAGAAACCTAAAAATAAATACTAGTTGAAAAAATATTATAATGTTCCAGGAGTTGAAAGAACCCCAAAGATGGAAGTAAATACTGACAAAAAGTAGTGATTGAATAATGATTCAGGGAGAGAACGGCCTAGAATTAGTGTGGAGAGGAGGTAATGATGTGATCAGTCGGCCCCACGAAAGATCTTGGAACATATTCTGAGAGGCTTCAGAAGTCTTTGATATAATTTAAGCAAGGGAGCAATATAAAAATATTCTAAAGCTTGTGCGGTGAATACCATAAAAAGAAACACAGTGGGTACAAGAAAAATGGTGATACTACAGGAGTGGTTAAGAATTCATTTATGTCAATATGATTATACAAAGCATTTTGTATCCTTATAAAGGCATTAATTTCATTCATGAAGGCTCCACCTTCATGACCTGATTACCTTTCAAAGGATACACCATGCAAATACCAACACATTGGGATTAAGGGCTTGGTGTATGGATTTGGGGATGGGGGCACACATATTGTCAATTGCAGTTTTTTATTTTATTTTTTGATCCATCTACTGCCACTGATAGGTTTATAAGGCCACTGTGACAAAATTTCAGAGACAGGATTGTTTTATGGTATTGTCAAAAGGCAATATGCAATTCTCTCTACCACTGTGTATGTAGTTCTACCTGGGAATCAAGGCTTGAGAACATTTTCAAAGATATAGGATGTAAGATTCATTAAATTCTTATATCCTATTCGTAAAAGGAAAACAATTTTTCAGGTTTCTAAAAAACTCCACTTTTGCGGTTCTTATAATTCCTAGGACATTATCCTGTTGTCAGTTTTATAATCCATAGATTATAAAAAGATATACGACTCTTCTGGATGGCAGAGAACGCACCTTTAAAGCTGCCAACAGCTCCAAGAGAACTGCAGGCCTCCACAGGCTTCCTACAAGTGTAACACCAAGGAAAATGTCCGGCTCATGAAAGCCTTTCAGTCAACATATTCAGCGTGTGAGTGCAGGCTTTCGAGGTAGAGGGCAACAAGGTCCGATCTGTGGAGGAATGTCTCTTGGAGGAGGAAAAAACATGCTGATCCCCATTTCCATGGGCAGCGCCCCGACAGACCTGATCCTCATTGTCTTCATTGCCCACCTCATCTGCAGGACGTGGAGTCTTGCTGGCTACCACAGGATCCAGCTCCACACGCATGGCGGCAGACACAGCAGTTTCAGGGGTCTCTGTTCATTTCACTGAGCTTAAGGTCCTGTTAAGGGGCAGGCACAATTTCCCCCAACAGTTTCTCAAATCGACTTCACCAAATGTGATGTTCATCTTGCAGCGTTTACTCTGCACAACAGAGTAACTGTTGAAATAATGGTATTAATTTTGCTAACTGGGTAAACATTAATATTACCAAAGTAAAACTCTAAGGGAGGGTGGGAGTGTTTCCCTCAATTGGCACTGGCTCTGCTATCATTTGACTTGAACATTCTGGTGTTTGGTTTCTTCATTTTGCATTTCTTCATTCTGCACTCAGATTTAAGCCTTACAAAGTGAAAGTCTCCAGTCTTCACACTTAGAACTCATGAAGGCTGTCTCACTGTTAGGCTGACATGCTTAAGAAGTTACAAATAGTAGAGGAGGAAAATCTTCAGAGAGAAGGACTTAAAAGTGGAACAGCTCGAGTGTTTCACATAAGCTTTAAAAGTGAGGACAGACCTGGCCACATGTGGCTGGCTGTCAGCCTTCCAGAGAAGGCACTTCGTGGCATGTCCTTGGGTATTTTTGATGCTCTGCCTCTCAAGGGCTGGCACTTTTTAAAATACAAAAATGAAGGTTATTTGTTTGTTTGTTTTGAGACGGAGTCTTGCTCTGTCGCCCGGGCTGGAGTGCAGTGGCGCGATCTCAGTTCACTGCAAGTTCTGCCTCCTGGGTTCACGCCATTCTCCTACCTCAGCCTGTAGCTGGGACTACAGGCACCTGCCACCAGTCCCAGGTAATTTTTTTTTTTTTTTTTGAATAGAGAGTGGGTTTCAGATTCTCAGTCATCTGTTTGAAATTCAGGGTGATTCTGTTTCTGCACTGTGTATAATAATAGATAGATTCACTTTAGTGATGTGTCCACTGTGGCTTGGAGGCATTGTACACAGGACCAGCTCATGTAACGTATAGCTGTAACAATGCTAGTACAAAAAATATATGTATCACTTTACATTTACTAATAAGTGCCAATTTCTAGCATCCATTGTGCCAATTAACAAACACATTTTGACATTCTTCATGATAACTAGTAAACCACTTCTTATTCTCTAGATATGGCTAATAGCACTTGCTGTGGCCTTGTAGTTCTATTTAGGGTGTAGCTTTGCTGATATCACACCAATCTGCCATTACTGGAGATTTATTTCTGGTTTAGAGAAAGGAACTGTCAAAGGTTGAGTGGTGATCTTAACTCACACAAAAGTTACATTTTTCCTGCTTACATATTTGAAGACAAAATACAGTTGTATTACATGTCTAGGAAAGAAATGATAAGACTCGAACTAGAGTGGTAGAATTTGAGGAAAAGGGATTTGAGTTTTTAATATAATATTTTCTAAGAATTAAAGTACACTGATATTCTTGACTGAATGTCTCCAAAAAGTCATATTTGGAAATTCGAACCACTAATGTGATGGCATTAGGAGGTGGACCCTTTGATCTGTAACTAGATTATGGGAGTGGTGCCCTCATTAATAGGATTAGTGCACTTAGGAGAAGAAACGAGAACTTGTTTCTTCTCTGCTCACCACCTACCTTGTGAGGATAGAAAAAGAATACTATAAACCAGGAAGAGGGCCCTCAACAGACATTGGATTTGCTGCAGCTTTTATGTGCAATTCCCTACCCTCCATAACTGTGAGAAATAAATGTTTGTGGTTTAAGCCACCCGGTCTATGGTAGTTTGTTATAGAAGCTGGAAATGACTAAAACAAATTAACCTGGAGAAGTAGATAGTTATGGGTGGTGATAAAGGAAAGATTGTAAAGCAAAACTGTGAGTTGCGGTAACTCATAAGAGAAAATCTGATTCATTATTGAATTCCTTCTGAGGGTTCATTATGAGGCCAAGGTGGAATAATTGCTAAAATATGAAGAGGTAAATAAGGTGAGGGTGGATCATAACCTGTCAAAGTTCACTAGTCTTCTTAATCCAAAATGTATTTCCTACCAAGATTGTCAAGCTTTCTCCCATAGCCCCTTTTGTCAATCTAAGAGGAATATATACAGATATTGAAATATACTCTCAAAATTCTAGATGTAATAACATTTTTCTGTATTGAGTTATGTATGTGTAATCTTCCACCAGGGGATAATGTTACGTATTACTTCATTTCTTAAGTCTCTTGATTTTTTTTTTCAAGTTAAATGCTATGAATTGAGTCTGTCTTTTTGAGCTCTCATCAATGACCTCATTGTTTCCAAGATGCTGATTTATGTGGTTTAAAAAGGAAAATGGAGAGAAACCAAGAGACATAAATAAAATATGTCAGTATTAGATGCTATAAAGATTTTATTGCCACTTGTTTGAGAGGAGCCCACATAAAAACAAGGTATTACACCAATTGCACAGACATAAATCTTTATAGTAGAGTATATGCATAAACTCTGAAGAAAAAGAACATGTATACATTTGTATATATATGTATATGCATAAATATATACATATAGATTACAATATCATTGTAAAATTTCAATTTTACTACTTTAAATAAATTCTAATTTTTGGAGACAGAGTCTTGCTCTTTTACCTTGGTTGGAGTGCAGTGGCATGATCTTGGCTCATTGCAACCTCCACCTCCCAGGTTCAAGTAATTCTTACGTCTCACGCTCCCGAGTAGCTAGGATTGCAGTCATGTGCCACCACACCTGGCTCATTTTTTTTTTTTTAATTTTTAGTACAGACAGGGTTTCACCATGTTGGCCAGGCTGGTTTTGAACTCCTAAGCTCAGGTGATCTACCCACCTTGGCCTCACAAAGTGCTGGGATTACAGGCATGAGCCACTGAGCCAGGCCAAGAAATTCTATTCTTATTCTCAAATTTACTTTTTTGTTTTATTAAGAATTTTTATTTTATTAAATTATTAAATTGTATTTAAATTCTCCATTAAAATAATCATCTATATTGTCAATTAATATCATTTAACATGCAATATATATGACACTCCAAAACCTTTTCCAGAAATAATTTTGAAATTTTTATTTGCATTTGCTACTAAAATACACAGCACATTGTTTTAAATCCCACGTGACTAAACTCTCCTAACTCTGTGATTTGTGATTATGTATTGGCTTAAGAAGCACAAGAAGATAAAGTGTGGCTGAATAAAGTCTTATTGATTTTTAAACATGTAAAAAGCCACAGAATTACAAGAAATTCCACTCATACCTCATCTCAGGTCAAACATTGACTGTAAAGCCATAATCCTTAAATGTAGATGGAGTTTATCAGCTACAAATGATTCTTTTTAATGAGTTAGGATTTGTGGCTCAGGCTCATGGATCCTAGGGAAGTAAATGTAAATCTTATATAAATGAATAAAACAGGAAATGTCATTGATTCAAAATAAGTCACAGGTAATTCACCGTAAGCAATTTTCAAAACACTACATTTTGTTATTTCAGACACATGGTTGTTTTCTGGATTGGTGAAAATGTACAACTTTAAGATGAAAAATGTCATCAATATCGTTTGGCCTAAGTCTGTAGTTACAAATTTTTGAGGCTTTGTTTTAGATGATGGAATTAGAAAGAAAAGGGATTTTTAATTAAAAAAAAATTAGGAGCAGATTATCTGTGGCACTGGAATTTTTGACAGTTTTAAATCTGTGAATTCCTTGAAAATATAAATCTTATGTTATTTATCTTTATTTTCTCAAGACCTAATATTGTAAATAAATATTCAAATTAAAAAAAAAATCAAAAGCAAGTAAGTTTTATAGGTCTTTATTCTTTTAAAGTGTGCATTCACATTTATATTACTATCTTTTATTTCCCCCATCACTAAGAAAAAAAGTGATTCTTTACTCAAAATATACCGGTTTCTTTTCTGCTTGTTACATATTAATCCTATTTCTTGCTCTCTCTCTTTTTTCTCTTACCACAAATACAACTTCTTTTTACTTTTTGTTTCTCCCTGATTTTATCTGAAACGTGGACTTGATAACTCTCCTTAAAAATATATGTTTCAAGACTCATTAGATGGTCTTTGATATTCTATTAGTGCAGACAATATCATTTATAAATTGTTATTCCTAATAATTCTATTGATTGACTGGATGGTTCCACTTCATGTGGTCTTGGGTGAGCTACTAAGATAATGGAAGGGTCCAAATCATCTTCTCATATGGCTAACTATGTTGGGGCTGGTCACCACTGGGGAGTTTACACAGCATATAGACCTTGGGTTGTTCTTCATGGAGACCTCTTTAAATAGTTGCATAGGCATTATTTTAACATGGATTCTACGGAGTACTCTAAGAGAAACTGCCTCCAAGTGCAAGTGCTTATTGAGTCTGCATACATCATACTAACGTTCCATTGGTCAAAGTTAATCATATGTCAAGGCTAGAATCGATGTGGGGATTGTGAATAATATAGTGTGGTTCATTGAGGTACCAAAATCACAGTCTATCACAGTCTAGGATTTGGAGATAGAAGTTTTGTCAACTCAGAATTATAGCACCCTTAATAGTTTGAAATCAACAGCTGAGAAAAATGATTTAGAGGCATACAAATAAAAATAATTTGGATAATTTTATCATATTCAGATATGAGTCCTCTGTTCACTGTATACTTCATAAAGAAAATGCTGTGGAAAAGCCACAATATTAGGTCAACATATCTTATACCAAATATCCTTCAGAGAGGAAATTGCTATTCACTTTTCAATTAATTTATACATTTAAGAAAAGGGGAGAAAGAACCAACATTCTTGAGTATCTACTGTGAGCTGTATACCTCATTAAGATCATATCATTTAATTTTAATGACATTCATGGGAAGAAAATATTCATTTCTTAATTTTATCGAGAGAAAATTAAGACTCAGAGAAGAGTAAATATCATAGAGTTTAAAAATAGTAAACAATAGACCAGGGACAAATCCTTTCTGTGTTTAAAACCTATGCTTTTGCTACTATGCCTTGTTGCCAAAGAGAAGAAAGTGAATTAGTTCAACTTTCAAAAGATCAAGAATATGAAATATAAGTGAATGTGGTGACAATCTGGGAGGTTGCCTGCTTGTGTCTATCAAATCCAGCACTTTCTTACCAGAAGCCTGTTTGCTCAGGTTTGCCTTCACCAGTTTTACTTTCTAAATAACCTCAGGTGACAATAGTATAGGTTCTAAAAAGACATGAGGTAATTTATGCCCAAACTAATTTATATAAATAGAGCTAAAACATGTTTTTTTTTTCTTATAAGTTTTCTTAATTCTTAGTTATGCCTATTTAGAGTCTGGGATTGACAGATGTAATGTCTCGTAGAAGTTTTTAAATACTTGCTATAGCAAATTCAGAATGAGACAAAAAAAAAAAAATGAAGTAGGATAAAATGAAGAAAGAGCAAAAGAATAAACCAAAGAAGAATATCATTAAGACTCCAATTCATATCCCATATGGAGGATCTTCAGATGTCAGACACTGCATATGTGTGTGTGTGTGTGTGTGTGTGTGTATACACACATATATAGACACACATATACACACAATTATATATTATATATATATATATATAAAATTTTAACTTTTAGATTCAGGGGTAAATGTGCAGGTTTGTTACATGACTATATTGTGTGACACTCAGGTTTGGGGTACAAATGATCCTGTCACCCAGGTAGTAAGCATAGTACAGAATAGTTAGTTTTTCAGGCCTTGCTCCCCTGCCTCTCTCCCTACTCTAGTAGTCCCCAGTGTCTGTTGTCACTCTTTTGATGTCCATGTGTACCCAATGCTTAGCTCCTACTTATAAGTGGGAACATGTACTATTTGGTTTCCATTCCTGTGAATTGCTTAGAATGGCTGCATTCATGTTGATACAAAGAATATGATTTTGTTCTTTTTATGGCTGTATAATATTGCATGGTGTATATGTACCACATTTTCTTTATTCAATCCCCCATTCATAGATATCTAGGTTGACTTCACATCTTTGCTATTGTGAATGATGTCATGATGAATATATGAATTAATGTGTCTTTTTAGTAGAACAATTTATTTTCCTTCGGGTATAAACCAAACAAAGGGATTGCAGAGTTGAATGGTAGCTATGTTTTAAGCTCTTTGGGAAGTCTGCAAGCTGCTTTCCACAGCTGCTGCCCACCAGCAGAGTATAAGCATTCCCTTTTTCTACCACTTCATCAGTATCTTGTGGTTTTTGACTTTTTAATAATTGCCTTTCTTACTGGTTTGAGATGGTGTCTCGTTGTGGCTTTGATTTGCATTTTTTCGATGATTAGTGATGTTGAGAATTTTTTCATATCTTTATTGGCTGTTGTATGCCTTCTTTTGAAAGTTCCTGTTCATGTCTTTTGCTCACTTTTAATGTTTTTTTTTTTTTTTGCTTGTTGAATTCAAATACTACTTCTAAATCAAACATACAAATTTGATTTATATGAAGTAGCAATATCTGTTTATTATATGTATTTTGAGTTATTAAAAATGAAGAATTTAAATAAACCCTGAAGTGCTTTATCTCTTCTAAACCTTAGAAGCAGCAATTCATACTTCAAGAAATAAAACAAGGGGAAAATCTCATGTGGAAGTATCTAATTATGACTTTTAGTGTGCTGACTTTCGAGAAGCTATTCCTCATTGAGGAATAGACGTAAAAGCTCAAGTAAGCTAAAACCTCATACTAAAAGCTCCAGTAGTGAAATAACACCAGAGTTTAAATATAATTGGTCTCTGATTGATTTAGTTTGGACACATTCCAGGTTATTAGAGAGAAATTCCATTGGCCTGAAAGTTGGAATAAGCATCTGTGAATAGGATTGAACAAAAGTTTTTCTTTAAGACGTTTTAAATATGAAAATAAATTCTGTTGATTAGTTCTCTGAATTGAATTCTATTCCATGTACTTGGTAGTTTCCTAAGAGAAATAAGAGGGTACCATTCTTATAGTATTGTTTAATTCTATCAATTAGTTACTCTCTGTTAAAAAAGGAAAAAGGAAAGAATGGAGAGAGAGCTATTAAACAGAAAAATGTGGATCTTATGCATTCCCTGGATTTTTGTCCTGGTTACATGAATGCACCCTAAGATGAAACAATTTATTTGCATAGGGTTAGATTTATACTGCTCTCTGCTGTCTAAATAAAGTAACACCAATATTTTGACTATGTAATTTTAGCAATTTAAAACCTCTAGGTAGTCTTTCCTTTTTTTATTTTTATATTGGGAGAGGATAAAATATGAGTATGAGTGCTAGAAATATAATAGTGTGACCTTAAATATGACTGGATGAAATATGTTTGAATATAATAATTGTTCTTGGCAAGCTCAATAAAATGTACTAGAAAAACCAATAGAGACGTATAAGAAGCAAATCAGAAAAACTTTCTATTTTAATAACCATAAGCTTGGTTTATTTACATAAGTTTGCAAAAGCATCTAGGAATAATAAAAAAGTAGAACACGAAGGATAGTAGGAGGCAAAGCCCTAAAAAGGATGTTTCCCTCCTAATATATGTGAGAAACAACTTTCAGCTCGTGGGCAGGATTGTCACTCGATTTTGAAAGTATTTATAAGGAGAGATCTTTATTCTAGACCAGAGTAATTTATACATGTCTGAGTGGCTCTAAGTAAGGTGTTTTCTGTCCTACACTAAACTGCAAGTCTTCAAAAATCTTAATGTTCTTTAAAAAGAGAAAAAGAAAGTATATTTTAGAAATGTCAATAGGTACTTGAAAAATACTTGGAATGTTGAAATTTAGAAAAGCAAGCATCCGTTCTCTTTTTCCTGTTAGGGGCATTAGATTCAATGAGCTATCTTACTTGAAAAGAGCAAATTCCAGGTGCCACATTGAGCGGCTACAACTAGTAGCTTTCCTGAAAATACGTCTGGCTCTGCCACTAACAGGAAAGCTACCATGTGAAGAGGTACACATAAGATGGCACTCAATCTCACTTCATACATTATAAAAGAATCAAGCTATATGATAGCTGATAAAGAAATGCATGCTCATTATCGAATTTCTCCCTTGAGGGAAGTGAATAGATTCAGTAAACCTTCTGCCTCTACAAGGGCCCAAAGAGTACATTATGGGCACTTAGAGGCAATAGCAGGTGGTGGAAAGCTATATTTCTTTTTAAAGGGGGTTTCAATGGACTCTAAGCCATATGAGTTTTATAACAGAAGTAGTGAGGTTGTTAAACAATTTACTACCACTACTAGTAAATGTGGCACAGTTTATTATACGCTTACTCACTGCTTGACATTGAATATTCCTAAAAGGGAGTGAAAAAATTATTTATAGTGATCTTGAAGTTTTCAGCTTCCATTTTGTGAATTAAAAGTCAGAAATTTGCTTATGGAATACATTGCTTCAAATTTTCAACTTTTGTACTTAATGTATAAAAAAGTGTATAGATAACATAGTTCTGGTAACTGGAAATAAATATTATGAAGAAAAAATATATAGTATTCATTATATCCCATGGTGAATGAGAAAATAAATTTCTCTTTTGTACTTTCAAAGTGGAACTGAGCTGGGTTTAAAAATTAAATAAACAAATAGAAAGGAGGTTGTAATCGAATGTATATCTTATGTGTAAAATTATTATTGATAGTTGACCCCTGACATCTGAGCTTTTTCTTGCTCTCATATTCTCATAGAATATTCATCCTGGGATGTAATTAAATTCTATTGCATTTTCAATTTGCATCTGTCATGGCAGAGGCAGTATGTCTTTTCCACATACTTATGGACAAATTGTAGGATAGTGCATTAATAGTATTGGTAAATATCAGCTCTGATCCTAACTCTACAAAGCCCTCTCCAAGTGATAAATTTACACAGATATAATCAAAAATGTATTCTAAAGTAGAGATTTACGATGGTTACAAATTGAAATCTGAACAAGCAGATAATTTACCAACTGAGATATTATATTAAATGTACAACTTCAATGTATTTGGATTGAGTTATATAAGACTTTGTTTCTTCAAATCTCTCACCTGATGCCAATGTTTGTTTTTCATTTTGAAACATTTCAAAGTAAAATAAGAATGAAAGAATGGGAAAGGAAGAAATTTGGAGTAGGTATCTCTATCTCCTTATGTCTATGCTAGATGTATTCCATTGCTACATTTTAGTTTATTATAAAATCCATGGATAATATGAGGGATTCATCAAGCATTGCTCACATTCTGTTCTGATGGTTCCTTGAAGGCAGTCTACTCTTCTGTCAAAAATGATAACTTATGTTTTGGTTAACAACAAAGAATCAGCTTGGAAAACAGATTACTGTATATAATCTGTGGCCTCAATAAAATCTATTTAATTGTGTCAAAGTATAATTTGTAAAAGTAAAAACAAAAATGACTCTTTAGTGCACAGATTTAGTTTCTAATATTATTCTCCATTAAAGGAAAATGATTCATTTGGGGACTGGGAAAGGGGTAATATGTAAGATGAGCCTGAAGCATCTTGTACCAGAGAAAGAAAGTACACACCCACACACAGACACACACACACACACAGAGTACGTCAAAGGGAGCAAACTGAAAAGGCTCCCAATGGCTAAGTTAGAAGAATTCGAGCAGCAAAATAAATAATGTAATATTAGATTTTACCTCAAGGTATTAAATAAATATTCATAACTCACAGGAATATAAATAAGTGATTGAATTAATAAACAATGGGAGAACTAACAAATTCCTGTGCAAAAGAACTCCAAATAATTTTAATAGATACTTTCCATGAAAAAGGTGGAGAATAACTTCCTATTCTTTACATGTGGTCTGCACATTGTCCCAAAAATACAGTATTACGGGGTATGGGAGTAACTATACAGGGGAGAAAACTGACAGATTCCCTCAGCCAAGTGATTAAGGTTTAAATCAATAATAATAAGGTAGGTTGATAGAATCTACCTGTGATATGATGTGATGAGAATGTCACTTTACCTCAGTAGTCTTTCTAGCAAAAACCCATAACCCCAGTGTAATTATGAGTTGTGGGATATTCTACAAAATATCTGACTAATACCCCCCAAAACTGCCAAGTTCATTACAATCAAGAAGAGTTTGAGAAATTGTCACAGTTTAGAGGAGCATAAAAGATATGATAATTAAATGTAATATGTATCCTAGATGAAATCTTGAAACAGGAAAAGAGCATTAGAGAAAAAATAAGCAAATCTGAATGAAGTGTGAATTTTAGTTAATATTAATGTTTCAGAACTGCTTCATTAGTTGTGACAAATGTACCATACTAATGTAAGATTTTAACAAGGGAAAGTGGGTGAGAGATATATGAGAATTTGCTGTTCTATCGTCCCGACTTTTTTGTAAATCAAAAACTACTATCAAGTGTTAATAAATTACTTTTAAAGGTATAAGTTGAGATTTTTGAGTCAGACTGAATTTGCTTATTTAAGAGAGATCCAGCAAGGTGGTAAGGCTGATTCAAAAAGAAAGATGAAAGTATTTACAGTCACTGAAAGAACTAAATTTGAATAGGATTACTAATTTAGATAAAAACTGGTACATGTGATGCAAAACAATAACACTATAAACTTTGGAGTTATTTTGTTCTATATTTCATTTACACCTTTGCCACATAAGTTTGGTCCAGGATTATTTTCATTGTTACTAGTTTTCTGCAAGTTAACATCTTTCTTTACAGAGAGACAAAAATATCCTAATCAGTGGAAAATAGCAAGCCATACAGAGAGACACATCTAGATTCACATAAAAGATATGAAGTGCGTATGAAGTGATTTCTTCGTCTATTTTTCTGTTTTGATAATTCTTCAAAACACCTTAGTTGATTTGATTGCATAGACAGAAAAGAAGTTAAATGGTTTGTTTCCTGTGGTATCTTTTTGTCTTACAACAAATTTTTTGAAAGGCACAAATAAATTACTTCACTATTTTTTAGATGTTTTTCCTGAAATATGAGTCATCATTTTTCTTTTTAAACCTTTAAAAGAAGAGAAGAGTTATCCCAGAAACAAGCAATGTGTTCTACCAATGAATTCAGTGATAGCATGCTAAAATCTAATGAAGAAATGAGAACATGATTCATTAACATTCTCTTTCTTTAAGCTTCTCCTTGAAATAAAAATTATTCCTCAAGAATATATAAATTTTCTATAAAAACTATTATGTTTAGAAAATCCCAGTGTTAGCCAAGCAAACACTGGTGATGACTAGTTGGTTTGTGTTGAAGAATAACATGCATAATTCTGTAGAACAGAGATACTTAGATGCAACAAATCCCAGAAATACAGAATCAAAGACTACTGCAACTCTGTGTGGCCCACCAAAATAAACAAGTGATATGAGAAAGGAAAAGGTAGAGCTAATTTGTTACATTTTAGAAAGGTTTGGAGAATGCTACCTGAGAGCAGACAAGGTCTGGTCAAAAGAAAACATTCCAAGGCTGAGTTCTTCAGGGAAGTTTGAAAAGTCCAAGTGCCTATTTCTAGTCTAAAACTGTATGTCAGCTGTTTTGTGACAGATATGTATTGTCCAGGCAAAATTAAGTTTGTGTCTAATAGAGCCTGCATGTGTCTACTTGCAGGTGCAAAGTGCGTTTCTTGGACTCTTGGTGTGAAGTTCCAGTGGCTACTTAGGCATTTAGTTGCATGTGGGTGCAATTTAGTTTCTTGTGCAGTTTTCAGGCCTGTTAAGTGATTGTAAGCTCAGAACTTAAACTTATTTTGAAGGATACTGTGACTGAAAAGTCAGCTTGAAAATCCAAGAAAATTTGGCCACTGTACTAGTAACTGGAGAAACAATTTGTAGATTAATGAATTTTTAAAAATTTGGCAGTATGTAGAAGAAAACACAATTAAAGGAATAAAGGGATTAAAGGAACTGCGAGCAATTACATAATTTTATTTAGTGACAGGCATATAATTTCTTTTCATTTTTGCCATTCAATGTACATTTGTTATTGTTTGGGAAAATGAATGAGTTGGCAAAAGCTAAGACTTTGTCACCACTTAGTTTTGCAAGTCAATTTTAGTAAAAGAATAAGTCAATCTTATTATTTTTAGTAAAGACTGATATATCTATTATGAGCACTGTAAATTGTATAGATGTGGTAAAATGAAAATTAATAAAATTATATGGATATTCTTAGCAAAAAAATAGATTGCAATTATTTCTTCTATTTGCTAAGCGATTTGCCACTTTGGAGAAATTATTCAACATTTCTATATGCCTCTCTTGGTAAAAGTTTAGACTGGGAAATCTTTGTGCACTCAAGATATAGTTTTGTTTTATTATTTGATTAATTAATAGGTAAACATATAGCCATTATTTCGTAAGCATATCTCTTTAACTTGTCCATACAACTTTGTGCAGTAGGAACTTAGAAAAAATTCCGTTGGCCCTTTTAGTGGGGGTAGTAAATAAAGCTGTCATTGCTAGTGTCATGTATAAGGAGAAATCAGTTTGAGTTACAGGCAGGTCAGTATTAAAATGGAATAACTACCCTATACATATGCAGTATACTATTGCTTTGTCATATTTAATTTTCTTTGTTTAAATTTTGTTTTCCCTATAAATAATTCAAGGGAAAACTACTTGATTCTGAAATGCATAAATCAATTAAATGATTGTCTCAGAGTATTTATGCATGTTAGACTCACAAGAAAATGCCAATATTGAGAAACTATCAATTACCTCATTTTGACTACATTACAGAACAGTCACTATTTGCTGGATGAGTATGAAATCAACAATACTCAGGTTTATACATAAGGCAAATTATAATATTATACCTACTGCAAGGGGCTTTCCAATTGTCTTCTGATGAGGCATACTATGAAGTTTTCAGGGAAATGATAATATTTTATATAATATTTTATTAATATATAATTTTATTTTTTATATAATAAAAAAGACTCTAAAGATAATTAACCCTTTAGAATGAAGGAAAAGATGGCTACTTTCTGTACCTTTCTGACCCATGCCAAATCTGACAAAGTAGGACTAATCACGCAAATGATAAAAATGCAAAGTAGTTTGTTTGTTTAAATTGCAAAACTTTTTTTTTCCATTGTGAGCATGGTTAGGTTTTGTTTAATTGATTCCCGTTTTCAGAGCGTTTTCCACAAAATAAGCATGGCTGTCTGCCTGTTCCAACAGCATTCTCTCACTTCCAGGCTTTTGTTTCATAGAGTGGGCACACAAAACTGTCTGAAGTGATTTAAAAAATCTAGCTGTCCATGGTTTTTATAGTCTAGTAAAAAATTATGTTATTCTTCCCTGGTATTATTGTTTCTTTATTTTTACTGCAGTATTTGGAAATCACTACCTTAAGATCTGTGCGTTAAGTTCTTTCCCTTGCACTTCCACCGACCTTCCAATCTGCAACTAAAATGTTGAATCTGGAATCAGACAAAGTCCTAAGTATGCTGGGCATTTCATAGAATAACATGGTTCCTGACACATGATCGAACTCAAAAGTATTCCTCGAATTTGATTAAGATACAGAATCTAAACACTTGAAGTTCAAAAGTAGAATCTAAGTGTTGTCGAATGCATGAATTATCTTTTGAAATCCAAGAAGTTAGTACACTTTTTCTTGAACTCCTCTGGTTATAAGTAATTGCTCTTTTTAATCGGCCTTTCATTGGATTAGTATATGGAGCTTCTGATTTTCAGAGATGTACTCTGATTCCTCATAACATGACTTGCCCAATACTTTGGAGTTATGGACGGTTAATCAAAGATTGTTTTCCATCCTGATTGAATGCCATCCTCCTTTTTCTTATGAAAACTTCAGGGAAACTGAATAAGGTTTTCTTATTTAGGAAACCAAGTATTGAGCATATCTGACAAGTTGGCCTCATGCCTCTACTAGAAGCAGAGGATAAGGTGAGTCTTTGAACTCAAGCTTGCAGAATGTGGGTAAATCAAATAAGTAAATTGATGATTTTAATATGACACAAGGTTGAAGGTGCCATGCTAATGAGTATGCCCTAATCTAATAAACAAACGAAGTAGAAAAAATCCCCTTAGGTTGACATTTTCATGAAAGGCTTTGAGAAGGTAGATATGTGAACAGTCTTGAAGAACCAGAGTTAGTTGTTAGTTGAAAATGGGAAAATGATCAAGTTGTATTATGTAAAGGTGCCATGGGAAAATTCATAGATCCATAAAAATCTCATTATGGGACATACAATTAATTCTGAATGATTAGAGAAAGAGAGCCACAGGAGAGGAGCCTGAACAGGAGGGCTGGGAAGGGATCCTGAAAGAGTATACTGTGATCAGGATTTGTTTTATCGTAAAAATTAAAAGTAGTAATTGAATAGTTTTGATGGTTTAATAGTTTAATAGTTTTAGTACTAGGATTTATAGGTTCTGGTAATAACTGATGAAGGCCCCCCAAAAAAGGTAGTAGTAGTTAGGTAAACAAACAAACATACAAACAAAAACATAGGGTGATAACCTGGAAAATATTTAACAAATAGACTGAGGAGGACCTGAAATGAAACTGAAATTTGAATAAACATAGTTAGGAACCTAAACTAATAGACTTATTATTTCTGGGTTGGGTTACATGGGGAATGGTAATGTAATTCTATAAAGCATGACATGTAGAATTATATGTAGCAAAGACAAGAGGAAACAGATCATAAGTAATATTATGGATGAATTCAGTTTGATACATTTCTATCTGAAAGCCTGCTAGGTTATCTAATAAATAAGGAAAACTTCATATTTTAAGTAGCTTAAACAAAGATATAATAAGAAATCAAATGATGCTTTTGAGCTGAAGGGTAATATGATATAATTTGTTATGTGGGAAAAATACTTTAGAATAAGGGATATAGAATTATAATGAAAAAGTTTAATTATTCTTAGTCAATGCAGTTGGTAAAATATAAGAGTTAAAAAACATCTATGCAACTGGAGCTCAGGTCATTTTCATCACCTCTGCCTGTTCTCCCTGCACTAGCTCCCGACAGCTTCACTCTTATTGTTCTCTTTGTACCCTGAGCATATTTTGCTATTCTAAGTGTTTAGAATACTCTCCTCTTCCTTATTCTTTATGCAGACTGTGTTTGTTTATGAGCACAACTCAAGTCCTACATGTCTATAATAACTCAGAATTTATTTACACTGTCATTTAGGGGTTTTCTGTATAATCTGATTTTACCAATCAGGATTTTAAGCTATGGGGGCTATCTTAAATATCTTTGTATCTTCTTTAATGACTTCATAGGTCTAAAAATACAGTATCTTCCCAGTAAATACTTGCTGATTAACAGGAATATTGGACGGATTGTCTAGAAATAAATATTCAGTGAATATAAAGGAAGGGGTCTTTCTCAAGATGAACTACTTTATCTCAAGAATTCAATTGTAACTTGAGAGTACATGTAAATAGTTATGAAACGATGAATACATTTTATTAATCATTTAGAAGATCATTGCTTGAGGATTTTAAGGCTTTTGCTCTAGATATGAGAGAATCAATGCAAGTTCCAGAGAGACTGACAAGGTAACAATAACAGGAACAAGAATAAACAGGGCACCTCGATTTTTGTATTACAAGAGATATTCTCTTTCAAGAAAAGCATTAAAAAAAGATGTATAAACTCTGGTGACATGCTCTCAGTGACTGACTGCCCTTCTTTCATAGCTTTGTATTACTCCATTTAGTATTGTCATAAGTAAGATGCGAAGTGAAGGCCCTATTATCCTTTAATTACAGGGCAAGCTGCTAAATCTTTCTGTGGCTTGCCCAAGGTCACAAACCATTGAAAGAACAGAAAACCAACACTGGCCTTTTATGCGATTGTCACAAATAAATAAATAAACAAACAAATGATATTCTCCCCATTCTTCAAATGGATGTCTATTTAGTAACATCTGGTAAAAAGCAAATTTTGTAATTGCATAAGCCAAATAATTAACAGCAATAAAAATGGCTTTTAAATGTCCTTTAAAAAATGTGATCCTAAAGGTAAAATCATTTTTGATTTTTGTTTCAGGTTGTGCCTGAAACACATTTTTTATACTCCAAATTTTAAAATACTAAATATAAGAAGATATAATAAAAACTCAGACTTGTAGCATAAATAATAGAGTTTACAAGAATATGTCACCAGCTTAAAGCAGAGTAACCAGATATCTCTTAAAAGTTATGAATGTGTTTATAATCAGTTTTTAATTATTGTGCATATAAATATTAAACTGGAAAATTATAACTAGAATAAAATAATTGAAAGCCAGATAAACTTGGATTATAGTACACAACTTAAGAATGTGTATCTAACATTTTAGGCTGTTGGTTTCCTTTTATCATCATTATTATTTCTATCATTATTCTAAAGGAAAGCATATAACACATTTCTTCTTTCACTATCTGTGTTCAAATCAGCCATAACTAATGACAGATTGGAAAGATTGCATGAGCTTGGTAAAGACAGAATTACTTAAGGAAGAAAATGTTTTACGAAATGCTACTTGAACAAAGTAAAGTGGACAACAATAATATTAATAGGTATAATTGTTATTTCTTTGTTACATAGAAACTTTGTCGATATATGACTTAATATTTATATTTTCTTTGGACTATGTATATAAAGAATCAAAACATACTGACTCAGATAATTTTCACTCCTTAAAGGACAACATTTTAAGGTATTTATATTTGTATATAGATTTGACATTTAATCAGAGAAAACCATAATGATTATCACAGATGAGAATTAAATGATATTAAAATGAGAAAATCAGTAATGAAGGTTTGTCAAAGATCAGATTTTATTTGCAGTGATTTCAAAGTGATTTCAGATGTGACGAATGATTACATGAAGCTTGCTTCTTAGAATTTCCATTTCATATAATTTTACTGATGATTTAATTTATAGCCCAATTAGTCATTTTTTTCAAATGCCATAAGGTGAGGCATGCCAGGAGAGTGCTTTTTATATACTCATCTGTCATACACTGATTTTTTTCCCATTTAACATTTAGCAATTTGTTAGGAATTTTCTGTCAAGTTAGAAATCTTCTTATACATCAAAATGCTGTGACAACATCAAAGCAATGGGAATTTTAAAAGTGGTTAGCTGATGACATGAAAGGGCGACATATTCTCAAACAAAATTAGGCTTTGATGCTTTTGTAAACATAAAAACAGTTTAACATTGCAGAAACATATTTTCACAATAAATTCTCTTTTTTCAATGAGGAAAGTGTTTATAAATAAAAAATGAAATGCTTTATGTTCTTCATCATACACTGAGTTCTCTTTTTGATTTTTTTTTGTTTATAAGCATTGAGGATATTGATCCTTATTTTGAATCTTTCATAATTTGAGGAAAATTTGAATTAATTTATTTATTTTAAGTTTTAGATTTTCTTCTATGTTTGGATTAGTGTTTTAGAAAAGTATTTGGTAGTAGTTGCTGAGAATAAAAGAAACAAAAAAGCAGTCTTCTCAACTTCAAACTCACTCACATTAAAGTTATCCAAAATATTCATAAAATCAACTAATACTTATTAACATTATTTTGTTGGACAGATATGACAAAGTATCCAAGTAGTCAGAATCTTTAGGGCTCTAGCTTCAGAGATGACAATGATATATTTTATGAAAAGTTTTGTTGATATATTTGAAAGATCAGAGAATATTTGCATGTTTGGAGTAAAGAGAATGTATTTGATAGGGATAATGGTAAAGAAAGGCAATGGAATAAAACAATTAGTAGACAGCAAAAAACAAAAACAAAAAACAAAAAAATAAAAACGGAAACAATGTGTTTTGGCCAATAGTGAGCATAAAATATGTTTGGAACAGATATTAATAGTTCATGCAGGAGATTGATCAGAGGTAAAATAATTTGAGGACAGATTATGGTGGTCCCTGAAGGCTAAAGTTTCTATCTTTTACTTTATCTAGAAGGGTGTCAGAGCTGTAGAAATTGAGGTCTAATAGAGATTGTTATATTTGGTAATTAGGATAATATTGTTTACTTTTGTGAGAGTAGATAAAATAGTGTGAGAGAAAAAAATTAAGGGCAATGTAGGTAGGGATTAGGTAGATACAATCCTTGTGCTCTACTACTTGGAAAGTTTAGAAATGAAATACAAAAAATTATAGCTGGGGCATAATAATATCAAGACAAGTACTAAGTAACTGCTTGTATTTAACATTTTAATTTCAGGAGGTGTAGAGGTGTGACCTAAATTATATTTTTAATGGTCAAAAGTAACAATGTAGACACAAGTGGGAGTCACTCTATATTATCTAGAGAAGATAAGCTCATACCCAATACAATATCCTGTAACAAATACAATGTAAATTCTCAGATTTATGTTCTCCTACCACTATTGGGTCTGATATCCTGCTTCCATTGGTTTTAGATAAATGTATGGAAATATCATCTTGAAATTGTTGCTTCTATCCCAGGACCTTTTTCTTTCTTACACAAAACAAAGTAGTTGGCCCTCTGTATCTGTGAGTTCTGCATCTTTGGATTCCACCAACCACATATCATAAATATTTGGGAAAAAAATAGATGGCTCTGTCTTTACTAAACATCTAAAGACCTTTTTTTTTGGGGGGGGGGGTTATTCTCTAAATAATACAGCATAACAACTATATAACATTTATATTGCTTTAGAAAATATAAGTAATCTAGAGATGATTTAAAGTATATGGATTGATGTTCATAGGTTATATGCAAATACCAAAACATTTAATATAAATAAGTCAAGCGTATATGGATTTTGGTATCTCCAGTGATTAGGAGGATCTCAGACTCAGCCCACATAGATACCGAGGGCCAACTATATTTGCTTATGGCATTTGTGCAAGCAGATCACTGTCAGTCCATTTTGCAACCTATGACTTGCAGCAATATAAATAACTTAAAATTGAATATTTCATATCCGAACTTCTGAAATGACGAAATTTGGGCATTAGTGTCTCATATTTCATTATCACTCTGTCTCTTTACCTTTTAGCTCTTTGACTGACATTTAAAATATAAAAAAGAGAGAGAGAAAATAAGTAATTTTTCTAACATTTATTTTATTTGTTTGTTTAGAGAAGAACCCAGCTCTCTTTTAGTTTTGACCTCTTCTATGAGTTCCCAGTCCCTAATACAAGATCTATTGTATACACAGATACTTTCTCTTATTAAGCAAAAATAGTTCTTTCTACGGAAACCTAATATCAGGGGAAATATTTGGTATAAAATTCTTAGCATAATTCTTCAAATCACTAATTTTAGTCAGCCCTTAATAGTCAATTCTTCATTCTCTCTCCTGGATTTTCAGGTGCCGGTTCTCACAACTAGAGGCACTTCAGTTGGACAAATATCACCCAAACCCCCTGTTCCCAAAGCAATTTAAACTTTTCATATTTAAGTGCAATTATTTGTTTACATTCCATATTCCCTGAGTAGACTGAAAGCTACTTGAGGTCAGGAATACAAACATATTCATTTTGCAAGCACCAGTGTAAGGAGTGTAATGGGATCAACAAATCAATAGTGAATGAGTGTACAAATCATAACATGAAAGGGAAAGGAAGTGAGGAGTAATATAGTGACCCTCCTTTCATTAGAACATGGACTGAATGTGTCTTTGTCTTTCTATGCATTGTTTCTCATATACTACAAGAAATTATTTCCATAAACACCCATAACTTCTCTTGAATCTGAGGAACTTCATAGCTTGCCTGACTCAGCAGTTGCATGTCGCTCTCTGGTTCTAAAGTTTCACTAGTTATCTAAATAGTGTCTTCTACTTTTCCCAAATTCTATCCTCTAATATATTATTGGTCTTTTAAGAATAGATTGAAATATATTGTCATAATTTACAATAGCTTGATTTGGGAAAAACGGGAAACCAAAATTACAAGGAGGTAAATTATGTAAATTTAACCTGATACCCTTGAGGAAGAGAAAGAGGAAAAGAGGATAATGTATGCAACGGCATTGACTTTCCCTGACCCTTTATTCAATAAGCTTATATGCCAGTATGTGAGATGGGATCTCTGGATCTCCTATTTTATCAGTTGTCATAGCTATCTTTTACTTCCATAACGTCAGCATTTCTCCAAACTAAGTGCAATTATGGTGTTAATCCAGTGTTTATAAAAAGCACATTTCTCTGGGGCATGTAACCCATGAATCACAGAATGCAGTGCAGATCATGGAGAGAAATCGTCTGTGCAGACTGGCGTTTATTATATTGGTTATAAAAAGTTTGTGTTTATTATGCATAAAATGTTGAATAATTAAAAATGAATTTTAGGTAAATACCTAACTATAAACCAACAAAAACATTGGATTGCCAAATAAAGAAATAATGATTAGATACAACACTAAATAAAAAATTGTGTTGGTAAGAAACATGAACTCTGAGACATTTTTGAGTATCATTTAAACTAAGTGCAATTTTTGCTTTACGTAGTGAATTTCCAACAAAATCTCTAAAGTAAACATAGTCATCTCTTGGTATCACAGAGGGATTAGTTTCAAGACTCCCATAGAAATACTAAAATTTGTGGATGCTCCATTCCCTTACATAAAGTAATAGAGTATTTGCATATAACTTACATTTTTTCAGATACTTTAATTCATCTCTATATTTCTTATAATACCTAATACAATGTATATGATATAGAATTAGTTGTTTTATATGTTGCTTTAATGTTGCTTTAAAACTTGCATCATTCTCTATTGGTTTGTTTGTCATTTTAATTTTTATTTATTTCTATTGTGATTGGATCCATGACTCAGGACCTGCAAATATGGGAGGCTGACTGTTTACTGTTTCATGTATACCATATACTGTTCCATTGCTTTAGATTTTTTTGTTCCTTTCTAAAGTCACTTTGTAGCTCTATGATAAAATATTTATCTGTGTTATGCTCTATATGAGTGTATGTGTGAGCATCTGAATGAATCAAAATCTCAAAGATTAAAACATTCGAAATCCTAAATGTATGAGTCAAAATCTAAACACTTAAAACAGAACTATCTAGACAAAATCATCTTCCTTTTGTTAAATGGTGATTTTTTTAAATCAATACCCAAGAAACGCACTGATTTAGGGGATGCTTCAGAATTTGGCAGCAAGAAGTAACGGAGAAGAACAGTGATTACTGAATTCTGATAAAAATAAAATGATGTTTTAAAGGAAAGCCAAGCTGTTTGGAATGGAACAGTCCTGAAGCCTACAACTTTGCCTATGATGACAAAGGAGGCAATGACTGGGCACAGCAACTACCTCATTACCGTACTCTAGCTCACTGTAATAAAATTACTAGCAAAATGGTGTTTTTAGTAAGTTAAATACATTTTAAGAGTGCCGAAGAGTACTTAGCACATATCTGATGTCCTGTAATGAAATAAAGATGTGGTTTAAAAGGAAGATAATGGTAATGGACAGCCAGACAGTTTGATTTGCCTGGAGGTTATGGACAGGAAGACAGGTTTTATCTTCCTTTGTCTACATCATTACTGGTTTCTGTTTATATTTTGTCTCAGACAGGATGTTAGTTTGGTTTTAACATACTGTTAAACCTTAGCATTGACATTTAAAATTGAATCTGCCATATTTCCCATAAGAAGTTCTGATCTAGATATTGCCCTTCTTACCTTTCCTTTTTTTGTTACTGGTATGATTCTTCTCTGGTTGTCTAAACTCAAAATTCAAAAATCACTTACTCTTCTTGTGTCCATTCTAATCCACATGTAATTTTCAGTAAGTCTGAAAATGTTACACCCATTTTCAATCTTTGCCTCCTTTCTCCATATCTTACATAACTGTCCAATCTCAGTTAAGTTCTTCAGGATTATTGGGCAAACACTCTTTTATAAACTTACTATGCAGCAACTCTCTTCGTATTTCCTTCCAATTCATTCCTCAACTTAGGCTTGCTGTGTATTTCTCGGTATTTTTATTATGTTGGTCTAGAGCTCAAAACCTCTCTCCAATGATTGACTTTTGTTTTGTTTTGTTTTGTTTTTGGAGAGGGAGTCTCACTCTGTCACCCAGGCTGGGGTGCAATGGCTTCATCTCGGCTCACTGCAACCTCTGCCTCTTGGGTTCCAGAGATTCTTATGCCTCAGCCTCCCCAGTAGCTGGAATTACAGGCACCCACTACCACCCTCAGCTAACTTTTGCGTTTTTAGTAGAGAGGGGGTTTCACCATGTTGGTCAGGTTGGTCTCAAACTCCCAACCTCGGGTGATATGCCTGCCTCAGCCTCCCAAAGTGGTGGGGTTACAGGCATGAGCCACCGTACCCAGCGATGTTTGACTATTTTGTATAAAGTTTGCTTTCAAGCCCCTTTTCAATATGTTTACCATTCTAATTTTTGTCTCAACTATGTGTAAAGTATCCTTTTGTCACAAGTCAGTTTCCTAACCTGCAATGCAATGTGTATGTAGTTCTCAATGCCACACCTTAAATTTACCTTTAGGTAAATGAAATTTAAGTATAATTTATAGAAGAAATCTCTCAAATTATTACTATTTCAATTAATAGTGAAGAAGAGAGTATTCATGATAATCATGCCCTTAACTGTTTAAAGTATATATTGAATATTAGCTTTTATATTCTTAGACTAAAAATTTACTCATTTTATTAACATTTAATATTATTTTCAACAGGTTTAAGTATTTTATAATTTTGAAGCTATTATCATTTATTCAACAAATATATATATATATAAATTATTTGCTATGTGCCTGGTATGTTACCAGACATTGTCCTAAGCATTGGTAAGACAGACAGATAAGCCTAAATTCTTGAAGAAGGCAAAAGTAGACAAGTAATTAATCAAGATCACTTTGATAGAGATAGCTGTATAAAAAGGAGAAGAGTTGACTTATACAGATGGTCCCCAACTTACGTTTTTTTCTTGTTTGTTTGTTTTTTACTTTAAATGTTGCTAAAAGGATATGCATTCAGTACAAACAGTGCTTTGAATTTTGAATTTTGATCTTCTCCTGGTCTAGTGATATGTGATACTCTATTGCAATACTGGGCAGTGGCAGTGGGCTGCAACTCCCAGTCAGCCACACAATTTTGAAGGTAAACAACTGAAAATCTACAATGTATGGCATTCAATAAATTACATGAGATACTCAATACTTTGTTATAAAATAGGCTTTGTGTTAGATAATTTTGCCCAACTGTAGGCTAATATAACTGTTCTGAATGTATTTGAGATAGTCTAGGCTAAGGTATGATGTTTGTAGTTTACTTGAATTAAATGCATTTTTGACATAGGATGTTTTGATATGGTCAACTTATGATTGGTTGACACATAACCCCGTTGCAAGTTGAGCAGCCTCTAGTAAAGAGCAAAAATGATGAGTAGACTGTTGGATATCTTGACTGAGCAGTCTATTATAGTTGCTCCTAAAGAAAGACTGAGCTAAGATTTGAATGTTGACAAGAACCCAATCTCTTGAAAATCTGAGGAATATCCATACCACACAAAAACAAAACACAAATACTTTCATGTGAAGTTTAAGAGACAGATATGGCATGATCACATAGGCAGGGATTTATAAACCTTATAAAGAGTTCATAAGGAGTTTATATTTTAGGTCAGGTTAACTGTAAATATATTTGAGTATTTTGAGTAATAAATCATTTTAACTTCTGTGTAGATAAAAAAATTACAAAGGCATCATTTCAAACTTTTATTATTGTGTTATACTAACTCACTGGCCCTCTTTCTGTTTTTGAATATGTGATACAGAGATAAAAAGAAACTTCAGGGCCTGGCCTGGTGGCTCATGCCTGTAATCCCAGCACTTTGGGAGGTGGAGGTAGGCTGACCATGAGGTCAGGAGATCGAGACCATCCTGGCTAACACGGTGAAACCCCATCTTTACTAAAAATACAAAAAATTAACTGGGCTTGGTGGCGGGCACCTGTATTCCCAGCTACTTGGGAGGCTGAGGCAGGAGAATGACATGAACCCAGGAGGTGGAGCTTGCAGTGAGCAGAGATGGCGCCACTGCCCTCCATCCAGTCTGGGAAACAGAGTGAGTGTGACTCCTTCTCCAAAAAAAAAAAAAGGAATTCTAAGACAGAGTCTTGAGACATGTCATCATTTAAAATTCAGTCATACGCCAAAAGGTAAAATAATGGAGGAAGAGAAAGAGAACTATGAGGTAGGAATAAAATTATGGAGGGCTCAACTATGTCAAATGCCGCATATAGGTAGGATTAGATAGAAACAGAAAAGTGAATTTTGTGTAGTAAAATATGAGTGTCATTGATGATTGGACCAGAGCAGTTTCATAGATTGAAGATGAAGTGGGGACAAAGAGAGAATATAAGTCAAGAAAGCCACAACATTAACTGTACAAAACTTGTTTTCTTTTTTGGCTGTTTTATGGTAAGATTATAAAAGAATTACAAAAGTATGTTGAGGAGAAAATGTGGTTGAGGGAGATCTTTTTAGCTAGTTAGTTTGCTTAAAAATAGGCAAGATGAAAATTACAATATATTGTATGCTTATTAAAGTGACTATATAAGAAATATGATGATATATTAATAGAATGGAAACAATGCTAATGCCGTAGCATGACTGTAATCGTGCAATTGCAATGCAATTCAGTGTTCTAGAGAAGGTGAAATCCAGAAGTCAAGTAAATCAAAACTCGGAGTAGGGGCAAGGAGCAAAATTTAAAAATGTTGGGTAGAGATGTAGGTTAACAGATTTGATTCTGAGAAGATAAGAACTTTCCTCAATTCCTTTTTATTTTATTTTTTTCAGTAAAATATAAGGTGAAATCATCAGCTGATAGAGTTGATAGAGGATGTGGGTAGTGAAGGGCATTATCAAAAATTTCAGATGAGGTTGGGCATGATGGCTCCTGCCTGTAATCCCAGCATTTTAGGAGGCCGAGGCAGGCAGATTGCTTGAGTTCCAGAGTTCTACATGAGCCTGGGCAGCATGGTGAAACGCCAACTCTACTAAAAATACAAATATTAGATGGGCATGGGAGGTGGAGGCTGCAGTGAGCCAAGACCATGCCACTGGCACTCCAGTAAGGACAACAGAGTGTATCTCAAAAAAGAAAAAGAGAAAGAAAAAGAGAAAGAGAGAGAGAGAGAGGCCGATGGAGGGAAGGAATGAAAGGAAGGAGAGAGAGGAAAAAGAAATAAAGAAATCAGAAATAAACCAATTGTGCAATAAAAAAAATAAATAACCTATAAGTGAGGATGTGGCAAAGAGTTGAGATTTAAGACATAGATAACAGAAGAGTTGTTTACCTTGAAATACAGTGTCCTCATGTATTCCCCATTCCATAATATTGCATTCAATGTATTTTAAATTTCATTTCCAGTGGTTTCCCTCATATAGCTGTACTTTCAATCCCAAAACACATCTTTAAAAATAAATCCAATAAATTCTACATATAATTATTTAGACCAGGAATTCAAAACATTTATGTATAATAGAACAATTTTAACACCAAAAAAATTACCCAAAAGATATTTAAAAGGCATTATTTACTACAAAATTATTTCATTTCTAAATTTTATGAATTCAATCTTATATGGATATAACTCATGCTTAGTCACCAATATCAAGAACATGTAATTAAAGTCTAAGAAAATCTGTCTTGTATTTGTAGTGGTACATATTAATACTATTAGCATGTAGTACTGATACATAAATATATAAGGCTTATCTTATATATTCCAGAACTTCAATTCCTATCAAATAAACATGCTGCCGCTTTATTATACATGATTCCATCACTTCATGTCAAAAATGAATAAGAAAAATACCATGGTTTTGAATGTGTAGTTTTGTTGAAGATTATATTTTGCTTTCCACTAAGTTTTCTGAAATATTGAAAATATTTCTATACCTACATTTTCCACCTATTTTGAAGCTCTTGGTAAAAGTTACTCTCATGTAATGGATTATACCACATTCCTATATTACCTTAGATAATTTTCCAGTATCCAAATTTATCTTGAAGCTTTGCTTATTCTGTTCATTCTCAGAGCTACATTTTTTTCTTACAGTTTATGTCTTTGAATTTTGACTATTACTATCTACAAATTGACGGCTCATTGTGGATTTCTTTTCCAGATTATTCCATAAAAAATGCTAGCTAAGGTGGCATACTTCACTGTATTTATGGAGAGAAATGACCAATTAATTATATGCTTTCTTTCTTAAAAAATCAAATCAGAACTTTATCCCTGATTTATAATTACTTTCTCAGGTCTCTCTTTCTTGGCTATGCCTTTCTAATGTCAAAGAACAGACAACTAACCATTACAGCATCCATTTATATTTTATGATGATATGAGTCATATGATTAACGGTTGATGTTATTTATCTCTGCTTCTTGGATAGATCCCATTCTTCCCACACCTTAGCTTTCTTTCTGGCCTGTTTCCTTTTAGGAACATCATATATTCTAGATGTCCATATTTGGCATATAAAAAGAATATTCTAGCTACCTATCTGAAAATTCTTAAGTTTTATGTAACAATATACTTCTAATTCTTTCAGAAATTTTTCCTAGTCCCTCTGTATCATAAATACACACACACACACACACACAGAGTGTGATAAGGGGTATTGTAGCTGAGACCCTCTGAAATCTCTAATTATTAGTGAAAATACAGTAGTGCTTCTCAGAATCCAAGGGCATGGGTATTTTGTTAAATAAGAATCGTGTCACAATTCTAGTGTTTTATATGTTAGTGAGAGGTCAAGCCAGCTGGGTTTCTGGGTGGGGTGGGGACTGGGAGAACTTTTCTGTCTAGCTAAAGGACTGTAAATGCACCAATCAGCACTCTGTGTCTAACTAAAAGGTTTGCAAATACACCAATCAGCGCTCTGTAAAAGGGACTAATCAGCAGGATGTGGGTGGGGCCAAATAAGGGACTAAAAGCAGGCCAGCCCAGCCAGCAGGGACAACCCGCTTGGGTCCCTTTTCACTCTGTGGAAGCTTTATTCTTTTGCTGTTTGCAGTAAATCTTGCTGCTGGTCACTCTTTGGGTTCACACTACCTTTAAGAGCTGTAACACTCGGCCAGGCATGGTGGCTCACGCCTGTAATCCCTGTACTTTAAGAGGCGGAGGCAGGCGGATCACAAGGTCAGGAGATGGAGACCAAGGTGAAACCCTGTCTCTACTAAAAATACAAAAAATCAGCGGGCGCCTGTAGTCTCAGCTACTCCGGAGGCTGAGGCAGGAGAATGGCATGAACCTGGGAGGCAGAGCTTGCAGTGAGCCGAGATCATACTACTGCACTCCAGCCTGGGCTACAGAGCGAGACTCAGTCTCAAAAAAAAAAAAAAAAAAAAAAAAAAAAAAAAAAAAAAAAAAGGAAAAAGAAAAGAAAAGAAAAAAGAAAAGAAAAGAAAAAGAAAAGAGCTGTAATGCTCAACGCCAAAGTCTGCAGCTTGACTCCTGAAGTCAGCGAGACCACGAACCCACTAGAAGGAAGAAACTCGGACACGTCTGAACATCAGAAGCAACAAACTCCGGATATACCATATTTAAGAACTGTAACACACCGTGAGGGACCGGAGCTTCATTCTCGAAGTCAGCAAGACCAAGAACCCACCAATTCTGGACACATTAGTACTACTATTTGTGGTATACTAACATCTATACTTTTACATTTATACCTTGAATGACTTGCTTTGGACTTCATTTTAAAACCATCTATGAAGAATTGCTTATATGATGGGGATGTGTTCTGTTTTGTATGTGATTAAAGACTTACCTTGGAGATTTTGTGGTTTCAGTTCCAGGTCACTGCAGTAAAGCAAGTATTTCAATAAAGCACATATTGCAATAAAGTCATACATTTTTTTTTTGGTTTCCTAGTGCATATAAAGTTATGTTACACTACACTGTCGTCTGTTAAGTGTGAAATAGCATTATATCTAAAACATGTGCATACCTTAATTAGCAAATACTTTATTGCTAAAAAATGCTGACACAGCGACACAAAGTGGGCACAGGCTGTTTGAAAAATGATGCCAGTAGGCTTGCTTGTCACAGTGTTGCCACAAACCTTCAATTTGTAAAAAAAAAAAAACACAATATCTGCAAAGCAATAAAGTGAATCACAATAAAATGAAGTATGTCTGTAATTCTGACCGTAAGTATCCTTGTCAATCTAAATACTTGATAATCCTTATCCTCACTCTGTCTGATTAGCAGGCTGTCTGATATCTCTAACTACAATTATTTATCCAGTACATTCTAGATCAGACCTGTGTTTGATTGCTTTATGCCAAAGGGATGAGTAATATTTCAGTGTTAATAAACCAAATATCAGGCTTCACAAATTATCAGTTTTATGCCTTTGACATAATATCTAAATATTTACTTAAAATTACATGCTGTTGAAGAAGATAGTAATGTTGGAGCACCCTGTTAGATCTGCTTGGATATTCCAATATAAAATTGACTCCCAAACCATTGAAAGACTCCTCACTCAGGACTCTTTTCAATGATTAAGCAATTATTTGTCAATGCCAAACTGATGGGACTATGACATACAAAATCTGGAGCTGTAAAATTTTCTTCTTGGAATAAAGTGGTTAAAGAGATTCCTAATCTCTCTCTCGCGCGCGTGCACTCTCTCATTTGAGACAGTCTCATTCTGTTGCCCGGGATGGAGTGCAGTGGCATTATCTTGGCTCACTACAGCCTCAAACTTCTGGGATCAAAGGATCCTTTTGCCCCAGGCTCCTGAAGAGCTGGGACTACAGGTACTTGCCAGCACATCTGGCTAATTTTGTTTTTGTTACTTTTTGTAGAGGTGGGGTCTCACCATGTTGCCCTGGCTGATCTTGAACTACTGAGCTCGAGCAATCCTCCTGCCTCAGCCTCCCAAAGTGCTGAAATTATAGACATAAGTCACCATGCCTAGCATGATTTCTTGTTTTAAAAATAGTTGAAGCCAGTTCTGAAAGTATTTCTTCATGTTTGATTTCAGCAGCCTGTATCATCAATTTTTATCTTTGATTTTTCAGTGACACCATCAAGAAAACAACAGAGACAAATTATTTGTGATTGAATATTTTCACTACAATTATACTTCAGCTTTTCTCAGGGCGTAAGATAAAATAAAATAAAATAAATTAACAGAGTATTCATGTGTAACTTTAAAAAATTATTTAGGAAGATTCTCCTGGTAGTGTTATAACTTACATCTCTTTTGACTATGTTTTAACCTTATAATATCTTTCTTCAAATTGGTCTTCCATCTTTTAGTGACAAAAGTCATCTTTTCTTTGTTAAAATACTTTTGGGAAATCTCAATTCTTTTAACAAAGAGGGTGACTTAAAAGTCTTAATTACTGTTTTATAATAGAAAATATGGCAACCCTCCCTCTTTCTTTTCTTTCTTTCTTTCTTTCTCTTTCTTTCTTTCTTTCTCTCTTTCTTTCTTTCTTTCTTTTCTTTCTTTCTTTCTTTCTTTCTTTCTTTCTTTATTTATTTATTTCTCTTTCTTTTTCTTTCTTTTCTTTTCTTTCTTTCTTTCCCTTTCTTTCTTCCTTCCTTCCTTTCTCTTTCTTTCTCTCTCTCTCTCCCTCCCTCCTTCCCTCCCTCCCTCCCTGCCTTCCTTCCTTCCTTCCTCTTTCTTTCTTTCACAGAACCTTAAGCAATTACAAGTTGTTTAAGACCCATACTTGAAAACACTCTAGCAATGCAATTTAAAAAGTACAGAATTTAGAATCGGACACATCTGGATATGCTTTTCTTCTCTATGTTACTATGAATAATTTATGCATTGTTTATGATTATAAGTCTTCTTATCTATATAATTGAAATAATAATTCTTTATATTCTTTAGGGAGGTAATTAAAATGATGCATTTAAAAAGCTGAGCTCAGTACCTGACACACAGTGATTGCTCAATAGATACAAGCACTCATTTGTCCCTATTTTTATAATAGTCTAAACCAGAATCTAATGAACTAGTATCAGCCAATTGGTCATTGATAGATTATACTCTATGAGAAAGTTTCTCTTTCTTTTGTTTTTAAATGAAAGCTATGTCTCCTCATTCTTAGATTTCTTTGTAGGGTTCCCCCCCGCCACTTTACCATTATATTATTGTTCTTGTCATGCTTCTCTATCACTTGTCTTTACTTTCTAAACATTCATCTAGGGTGCTCTCATCCAGCCACTGCAAAATCTTTACCTCTGGCCTTGACCTCTTTCCTATATCTATGTCTAGTTAGTTAATAGTCCCCTAATCAGTTAGAAAGGAATATGTCCAGTTAATTCGTCAATTTATGCCCCACAGATACTTATGCTCTTCTTTTCTAGTAAGTGTCCCCGAATTTATCCTCCTGGTTGTAAAAGTCTGATTCCAAAGCATCGGTCTTTGACTGTTTTCTTTTCTCTTCCATCTTCCACACCTAACCTACTTTCGAAACATTTTTTCAAATATTTTTTACTTACTTACCATTCCCAATGGTATTAGCTAAACACAGGTAATCATACTCACTTTACTTAGACTACGATGACAGATTCCTAACTGATATCTCTGCCTCTAGGCTTGTTTGCACTTAATCTATTCTGTGGATGATAGCCAGAGTAACCTTAAATTGCTGATCTAATGTTGTCATTTATTGTGCTTTTTAATTTTTAATTATTATGAATACATAATAGTTGTACATATTTATGGGGTACCTGTAATATTTTCATACAAGTATACAATGTGTAATGATCAAATAAGGGTAATTGGGATATCTATCACTTCAAATATTTATCATTTCTTTGAGTTGGGAACATTACAAATCTTCAAGCTATTTGGAAATATGAAGTGAATTTTTGTTCACTATAGGCATCCTACTGTGCTGTTGAACACAAGTACTTATTCCTTCCCTCTAACTGTATATTCGTACCAATTAACCAACTTCTTTCCATCGCTTCCTCCCTGCTTCACTTTCCAGCCTCCGGAAACTATTATTTTACTCTCTATCTCTATGATATCAACTTTTTTAGCTCTCAAATATGAGTGAGAACATGCGATATTTGTGTTTCTGTGCCTGAATTATTTCATTAATGTAATTTCTATAAATTCCACCTATGTTGTTGCACATGCCAGGATTTTCTTTTTTTATGTTGAGTACTATTTCATCGCACATATATGCCAAATTTTAAACTTCATTCATTCATTAGTGGATGCTGAGGTCGATTCCATTTTATGCTATTGTTAGCATGCTGCAATAAACATAGAAGTAAAGATTTTCATTCCTTTTGATATATATCCAGCAGTGAGATTGCCAAATCATATGGTAGTTCTAATTTTAGTGTTTTGAGGAACCTCCATACTGCTTTTCATACTGGCTGTACTAAATTTCCACCAACAGTGTATTAGCCTTCCCTTTTCTTCATATCCTTGCTAACATCTGTTATTTTTGGTTTTGTTTTGTTTTTATAATGGTAATTCTAACTGGGGTAAAATGATATTTCATTGTGGTTTTAATTTACATTTTCATAATTGCAAGTGAATTTGAACATTTTTTCGTACAGCTGTTGGACATTTGTATGACTTATTTTCAGAAATTTTTATTTAGATAATTTGTCCATTTTAATATGGGATTATTTGTGTTTTTTTGCTATTGAGTTATTTGAGTTCCTTATATATTCTAGTTATTAATCTTTTAATGACTGGATAGTTTTCAAACCAACTTCTTTTATACATCATCCAAACTCTTACCTCTCACATACTCTGATCCACCATCAGCCCAGCAAAATATCTGTGGATCCTTCAGATGTAGCTAAATGACTGATTATAAAAGGTAAGAAAAATGGTGCTGAAAGGAGATGTATATAATTTATGTAAGAGCCTGTAATTTAGTTTTAATTTTTATTCTGCAATGGACTTCTTAATATGAAAACCTGTTGAAATAACTTCATCTTCTCCTATGATAAATGTTATTAAATAATTGAAAATAAAAATTGTAAAACACATTCAAAATAATTTTGAAATAAAATAACAACAGCAATTTTTATATTTTATAGAGTATATTAATAAAATGCTTAAATAAACATCTATAGAATGAACAGATTACTATCACACAATTTTAAACTTTCTACAGAAAAAAAAACAAGTAAAATTCCATAGTATTTCAACGGGGGTGGGGGGCGCTCAAAATATTGCATGTAAAATTGATTTAAAAAAATAAGATTTATATACTTATAGCTCTACTGCTGTTAGTTTGTCTTTGTTCCCAAGCTGTATTTTGAACAAGCTTGAAGAATAGTTTCTAAGTACATAAGTTTATTACTTGCCCGGTGTGCTATTTTTCCCCTTGTGTTATGGAAGGCAGTAGCTTAGATACTTGATTTTTAAAGCCAGAGGAGTAGGCCTGCTGATCTCTCAAGAATTCCGCTAAGCAAATCTTAAGAGCATGATTCCTATCTGAAGATGGGTTATTATTTATTTCTTATGTTTATCTTGTATTTATTGATCTAATCTATGTAAATCAAATCTCTACCTAAGGGCTCTAGAGCTCATGCACACAGAGGAAATTTAACATTCAACCTGAAGTCAATCCTCAATTACTCAGTGGCTAGTTACCCATTCCAGTGGAAGGATAATTCATACCTCTGGCTGCTTCTCCTTCCTCTCAGTGCTTGCATTTTCGCTGCTTTGCTTATTGTGATTTTTCTCCCTTAGAGGATCAAGAGTAATGGAATACCCAGGTGCATAATGCTAATCATCTCACCTTCACGTTTTGCATTTCCAGCTTTTACCCAAATCAATATTTTGGTTAAAGACTTTACCTTTGATGTCACATTCTTTCTCTCTCTCAATTACTTTCCAATTTATAGCCTCATGCAAATCAGCCAAATGCCTTGATCTAGGAACCAGATTGCTGCATTTGTAACTCCTGTGCCTGCCCTAGCATGGGTACAGTAGACTCTTAGTGACTCCTTTCTTCTAGAATCTGCCATTGTTAGTAAATATTTTAGACTTATTCTTTATGACTTTTCCTAAATGTTAATAGCTATTTTGCCAGCATAACCATCGCTAATTTTATCGAATATATAAAAGAGTAGAGAAATAAAAAAATAAAATTTTATATCATCCCTATGTTCTGTTATTAGTAAATGTTTATTTATTGGGTATTTATGAGATGTATTAAAGTGGCAAATATTTATAATAGATATTAGACATTTTATTGCCCGCTCTTAAGAAATTCATAATTTTTAAGAACTTGAATTTAAACATGCTTAAAATATTATAGGATGTTAAGCTCTTTAAGAATAAAGAAGCCTATAGAAAAATCTATCAATGAATCTTTTCTGTCACTTTCATTACCTTGACTTTACCTTACCATTTTCTCAAGTCTAAAATTATCTTTCCATTATGTTTCATTTTGCTACATTATATGCCTCTATCAGGCTTGACAAACCACACTGTGTGTGGAAGCTTACCCTCCCATTTTAACAGACCAAAAACTCAGACTCAGATTCTGTGTGTGTATATATATATATATATATATAAATAAAATTTATTTCATCTTAACAGGAACTTGACTAAAATCTTGGGCTTAGTGCACTTTGTTGACCTTGTAATTTAATTCTTTGTCATTCATGAGCATAATGTCAAAACAATCATATTAAGTTTCCCTTTAGACAAATCTATATCCATACGTATTTTTACATCCTTGGCATTTTCAAGGCCATGGCTACCATATAGTTCATAGTTTTTCAAATGAATGTATGAAATTGGTATTCTGGGCCTAACCCACAGAGAAGATTTTCTTCCTAATGTTGAACAAACAAAAAGAAGAAAAACAAATTCTTCCCTCACTCTTCAAAGAGGCAGAATGTATGTTTCCTTCATGCTTTATAAAGATGCTTATTTTTCTTGTGTTTAATTATTTAGCTCCCACATTTTCCAGTGGAGAAATTATAATACTTACTCCCTGTAAGTATGTTTGTTATTGGCTCTCTTGTTTATGCAAGCTCTCTAAATAATCTATGCCCCATTAATGACAGCTACTAAACAAATATGATAATTTTTGTTGTGTGCCTAGCCCTATTACTAAATGACACAACTTCAAAGATAGTTGGAGAGTTAGAATGAGTAAAGAGAAGTAAAGATGTGTTCAGAATGAAGACAAAATTATCAGAAGACAGCAGTAGGCAAACTGAAGAAACTATACCTACATGCATACATTATTTTTACTATCTGACTAAGGAATTTTGGTAACTTAAAAATAATTTGCATTTACAATTATGTAATTGATTATCTATCTATCTATCTATCTATCTATCTATCTATCTCTTTCTATCTATTGAGAGAAATATTCTAACCAATTCACTGAACAAAACATCACATTCAATTTTCCAGACCAACATGAAAACTGTAAATATCTAAGGAAGAGAATAAAAATTCATAAATAATACAATTAAGTGTAAAAATTGCTATCATAATTTAAGTATGGATTTAGAAGAAAAAAGTTGCATTAGTTTCAAACACCAACTTAATTTCATCTACTAAAGAGATGGATTTCATTTCAAATTTTACATATTATTCATCTTCATAATAAAATATGCTGCAGGAGAATTGAGTAAAAGTAGATTTCAGGTTTTGCCAGATTTTAAAGTATATTAAATTGAGTTAATGTTATTTGGTTTCTATAACATAGCTATAGGATTATATAAAAGAAAGTTTATAGAAAATCAGAATTGAAAATAGTGTTATGAACTGTACTTTCTAAAACTTAGTTGACAGGTTACAATACATCCTTTTTTATCTATAAATAAAATATAGGGCAACAATTATAATAAAAAATCTACCCTTTATTCAAAGTCTTAATAGAATAATAAAGAGAGCTCAGAACAGCATTTCTTTGGATATAAAATTTGCTGAGAACTGCACCAATGTTATATAGCATAAGAAAATTTTTAAGTCTTAGGAAGACCACAGAATATTGTTCCAAGACTAATTTAAGGTAAGTGATGGTATAATGACTATTGACTAAAGTTAAATGCTTCCTCAATTTCTAATAATGTTTTTTCATAAATGTGATTACAATATTGTTTATATGGTTAGCTACGAAGGTTGTAAACTTTAGAAATATGAAAATTAAATCTAGGGCAGATGTGTGCATTGTTGACTCTGTGTTTGAATAAGAATCAAGCAAGCATTCATTGAGCGTACAATGCTTATTTAGTATTGTGTAAGACAATTTGGCATATAAAAATTTCAATTAATATCCATATAATATCTAGTCTTGAAGATGAGAAAAACAGAACAATCAATGCTAGCTTTGGTCCTGGTGAATACAATCAGCTATCATTGTTTATCTTATGATATGAAATCATCTGTGATTGACAAGTAAAAGTTGTTGATCATGCAGAGAATTGGCAAGGAATAGATTTATGTTAAATTGTCATTGTCACTGAAAAATCTGGGGGTTGAAGACACGAAATAATTATCCAGAAAAAAGCATAGATATCTGCTATATAAATTTTGCAGAAGTTATGATATTTAGGTAGTATCCCTAGATTCTCCACTAAATTTTTAATTCTATTCTTTGCTGTTTTTTTATTTCATTTTACATCAAGAACCTGTGATTTCCCAGCAGATATTTTAAGGAAACTATTTTTTTTAAATTTCTTTGTTTTTCTAATATCTTCTCCACAAAAAAAGTATTAATTTACTAATACTAAATGATACATAATTCAAGCAGTACAATTCTAGGGGATATATGTAGTGGGAAAAGATTGCTTTTTAATTTTACTTTATTTCATTTATTGTGGTTAAATAAATTTTAAAGGCTAAACATTATGATTATTTATTGATTACTATATTGAAGGACCTAGGGATTTCTCTAGTAAAAGATTCAGTTTAACTTTATTCAGTAGAGTGTTTTTCCCATCGATATTAACACAGAAAAGTTTTTGTGGCCGGGCGCGGTGGCTCAAGCCTGTAATCCCAGCACTTTGGGAGGCCGAGATGGGCGGATCACAAGGTCAGGAAATCGAGACCATCCTGGCTAACCCAGTGAAACCCCGTATCTACTAAAAAATACAAAAAACTAGCCGGGCGAGGTGGCGGGCGCCTGTAGTCCCAGCTACTCGGGAGGCTGAGGCAGGAGAATGGTGTAAACCCGGGAGGCGGAGCTTGCAGTGAGCTGAGATCCGGCCACTACACTCCAGCCTGGGCGACAGAGCAAGACTCCATCTCAAAAAAAAAAAAAAAAAAAAAAAAAAAGGAAAAGTTTTTGTTTCAGTACCATTACTGATAATATTTTTTGACACACCATTCTGAGTAACAGGTAATAAAATAATAAACTGCATAACATGCCATACTGGCAGATGGTTGGTGATAAGAAAATGATAGAGTAGTTCTTGGCAAAGGTTGTCTTGCATCTTAAGAGTCAGGAAAAAAAATTTCCAAATACAAAATAGCAGAAAAGTCAATAAAGAGTCAATAAGATGAATGAATGCAAATGAGACATTAAAACACTAGTGAAACAAGCTCCTGTTAATAATGAGAAGAAATTATCAAGTAAGAAGCCCAATTCAACTCAATTCATCAAACATATTGAGCCCCTTCAAAGTACAAAATATTCTGCCAGTTGCTACAGGCATTCTAACATGAGTTTCTGAAGACCTACTTCTATCCTGAAATAATTTTGAACCTAATCGATTAGGATGGCATGGAAGACAATCCATACATAAACAATTAAACTTTTGGTACAATATAAGGTTTATAAGGGTTTTTTATCAAAGCTTTTGGGATCCCTGCAATGAAGGGGATTATATAAGCTCAAAATATATGGTTAATTAGCGCAGGAAAGTAACCCTTTAATAAAAGAAGGTGAACATTATTTTAGAGTAATATCACAGACACCATTAAATAGGACTAAGACTGGAATATGATATTTGCATAATTTTTCAAAAGAAATAAGTCAAATGAGTGAAAGCCACATAATTTAATATTATAGGTCATAACAGAAAACAAATGTTAAGTAATCTTTGACCAATGTTTCCAAATAGTTAGCTCCTAAATGTTTGTTAACAATTCACACATTAGATTCTCTCCCCTATAGAATTTGATTTAGTAGGCATAAGGTCAGTTGAGACATCTGAATGTTTAATAATTGCTCAAAATATTTTGATTTAGGCTATAAATGCACCAGACATTTAGAACGATACCTTAGTTTTTAGGAATGTAGTTTATACAATATTTAAGTTCTAAATAGTAAATAAATATAAATGTATTTTCTTGATTAGAGATTTTAAAAGAGGCCTTCAAAAGCCATGATAACCTCTGAAAATACAGTTCTGACAAAGCAAAGACAAATTATCTCAGTGAGTTGGAACCTAATGGAATCATTATGCCTGTGCATGGAGGAAATTGATTATCTCTGATAAAAAGATTATGTATAAAAAGGTTAATTCAAATAAATGATATAAACCCTTGAAAATGACATCTATAAGAAGTATAAGGGTAAGGACAATAGCTTGAGCAATAAGATTCTAAAAAAAAAAAAAGAAAGAAAAAGTGCATCAGTTATAAAAAGTGGCATAACAAAAAAAGTTTCTCTCATGTAGACAGTGCAACTCAAACCTAAATGAGAAGGAAATAAAGCCAAATATATTTGGAGAGGTCATGAGACTTCAGAGTTGTTTCAAAAGAAATAAAATCTTCCAGTCCATATAAATGACATTAAGAAACTGGCAGGGCATGAGGGACTCAAAACTGAACTAGAGGAAACATTTTTCATAACTTCGCAATTATGAACAGCAAAGGTGCCATGGAAAGAACTCTTGCCAAATTCTTCACAGTTAGAGAAAAAGGAAATAAAAGAAAGTAGTTTGGAAATTACATAATTCGTGACCTTAAGTTCAAAGCTATATTGGCAGGCTCCAAATATTTATTCTCAAATGTTTATGAACACTAAGGAAAGCAAAATTTAAAGGAGTATTAAAAATAAATAAATAAAACAGGTATCCCTAGCAGTTAACCTGGATTAGCTATAAGCGTATTTCTGAAATAAATTTTAAGGGACACTAATTTTACTCAAAATGTTGACAGATAATCTCATACAAAATGTCCTTTGTAAAAAACAGTTTGTAAAAGTCAGTCTGGTATGTAATTTTCTTGCATACATATTATTCGTATTAACATAATAAAGGCTCATAGAATGTCCAAAATTTAGAAAATTATAATGTATATGATTCTATAACACCACATATTCCAAATTTACTTGACTACAGAAAAAAAAATTTATTAAATTTTCACTGAATATTAAAATATGTTGTATCAAAGATTTAGAAATGCTGGGCTAAATGCAAGTTGTACCAATTAGCATTATTTCCTTTTTGTGTGTTCAATAGAATTATTTGTAGAGCAAAATGAACCCAAAAATATATAGCATGTTGAAATAGAAAAAGTACCTGATAAAAATGTGTTATGAGATCCTTGATATTGGCTAGCAGAGGCACTGGTTAATCAATTCATATGTTGCTTATGGTTTGGATGTCAAAAGGCTAATTAAGATTAACACCTAACTAGGAGAGTGATTTATTTTTAATGACATGTTATAGATACCTGTTCTTTTTCCTTTTCCATATTTCAAAAAATGAGGTGAAGAAATATAAGGGAGGTAATAGCATTGAAAGTTTGCATTAAAGTCTATGACAAAAGAACTATTATATGGTCATAAATTTGAAAATAAACAGGATAGAAAAATATATTTAATTCCTGAAATTAAAAATTAAAAATGAGTTCTTACTCCATATGTTGATATAAGCCCATTGCATACTAATGAACTATGAAAGGACTCCAAAAATCAACAGAAACAGGCAGATTATAGACTAATTTCCAAGCTCAGAAATTTGATTCATGCAAAGGTGATTTCACCACTTTGTTTTTTTTTGTTTGTTTGTTTGTTTTTTCTAGTCTTAGATCTGATCTGAGGGTGGGTCATAAAAAAGCTGCCTGGCAGAACAATACGGCAAAAGACTAAAACTCAGTGTATCAGTTCCCCAGGACTATCATAACAAAGTGCCACAAACTGGGTGACTTCAAATAATAAAAATTAGTCTCACAGTTCTGGAGAATAGAAGTCTAAAATTAAGGTGTTTGCAAGTTTATGCTTCCTTTGGAACCTGAAGAGAGAATTCTTCCTTGCCTCTTCTAGCTTCTGGTGCTTGCCAGCAATCCTTAGCTTGTAAATACATGACTCCAATATCTGCCTTCATCATCATATGGATATCTGCTCCTTATATGTCTCTGTCTTCACATGGCATTCTCATCTCTGAGTTTGTCTATCTCTGTCGTTTCTTCTTCTCTTATAAGAAGAATAGTCATATTGGATTAAGGGCCCACCCTACTCTAGTATGTTCTCCTCTTAACTTAGATCTTTGTTATATCTGCAAAAACTGTTTACAAATAAGTTCAATTTATATGTACTAATAGGTTAGGATTTTCAACATACTTTTTAGTGGAGGGGGCAAGATTCAATCTACAGCACTCAAAAACCTCATCTTTCTGAAGAAAGAAAACAGTAAATGGAGTCCTTTTGGGCTAGACTGTGGAAGGAATCCCGGGGAAAAAAAATAGTTGGAGAAGGTAAATGCCCTGACTGTGTGCATCAATCAGCACAAGGCTTGGGCTCATTCCTGAGTCGCTCAGACACAGAACAGAAGAAAAGCAATGTAACCATCTTGGAAAAAATGAATAGAGCTTCAGGAACATATGCAGCAGGTATTTAGTGATGACCTAGGTCTCAGATTATTTCAAGTGGTGAATGCATAGGACAAATTTAAAGAAATATAGCAGAGTCTTTTAAAAATACACTCAGAATGGTAGTCAGAACTTGATCTCTGAAATTAATTTAGTTGAATGCCTAATAAACAAAACAAAACAAAGAATCAACATTGTCCTGAGGATTAGTATAGGAAAAATTCTGCCCAATATAACCTCCAAAATATCCATGATATGATCCAAAATTACTAAACAAAGGACTAGAGGTATCTGAGCAATGCTTAAGGAAAAAAGACAATCAGATTCAGAACCTGAGAAAGTTGAGATTGTATAATTATTAGAGAAAAACTTTAAAGCAGTCATTGTAAATATGCTTCATTAAATTAATAGAAGCTCTCAACACAGAAATCATAATTATAAAAAATAAGACAATTGAACTGTCAAAATAAAATATAAATGTCTGAAATTTTTTAAAAATAACTAGGCTCAGTTATAAGAAGGAGGTGACAAAAGGAAGGAATCACTGGAATTGATTGATCAAAAATGATCTATTAATCATTCTATTAATGAATATAATGTATTCAATCTGAAGAAGAGTACTATAAGCTGAATGTTTGCATCCCCCCAAAATTCATATGCTAAAAATCTAATCCCCAAGGTAGCAGTATTGAAAGGTAGGTCCTTTTGAACATGATTAGGTCATGGAGGCAGAGCTTCCAAGAAGGAGATTAGCATCCTTACAGAATTCTACCCTAAGAAAATACATTTCAGGAATGAAGAAAAAATAAACACATCTTCAAATAATAATGAAGTAAAAGAATTCATGAGCAGCAGAGTTTCTCTAAAAGTACTGCTAAAGGAAGTTTTTCAGACTACAAAGAACTAATACCAGAGAGACTAATAATGCCCTGCTCAAACATATACATATATACACTCCCCACACATACATATATATGTGTAGATACAGACGTATATAAAATCTTGAGGTAAGTTTTATAATGTGTGCATACATGATAATGGTGATATAAAGAGCACAGGATAAAGGAAATAATATTTATAGTTGCATACCTTCTATATTTTAAACAAAATGGTACAATCTGCATAGTAAACAGATTATGAAGTTTGTTATGTATATTGTAATCCACAGGGCAACCATATTCTGTAAATCAATATATAATTTAAGATTATTCAAATAATCAGATGGCAGAGAAAATGGAACTGTAAGACAAAATTAAGAGAGAAAAACAAATGAATGATAAACTTAGTAGACTTAAATTCAACCATATCAATACTTTTATTAAATAGTAGTGGTATAAATACTCCAATTAAAAGGCATTATTACATTTAAAATGCCCAGGATATATTTCAACATAGATGCTACAGCACAAATTGGATATATGCTGCCTACTAAAAGACACAATTTAAGCATAAAGATACAGATAAATCTAAAGAAACAGAAAAAGATAAAGCATTCATATAAGTGGCACAATAATACTGAAATAACTTTTAAAGTCTAGATAAACAAGACTTCCAAACAAAGTATTTTACTAGAGATAAATAAGGACACATCATTGCAATACAAAGAAAAATATACGAGAAAGGCTTAACAATAGAAAATATATATGCATCTAATAATACAGGCTCACATGAAGCAAAAATTGACAATATAAAGGAGGAAATGGAAAATTCTGCACTTATAGGTAGAAGATTTTAACATGCTCTGGAACTGTAGAGAAAATATTTTTATGTTTATGCATAATTAGGACTCTGGGCAAACTACAATAAAACTTGGAAACAGCTAAAAGAATAAGCCTTTGAGGGTAATTTAAGATTATTTAGATGGTGAAAGAACTCCAGTGCAATTTTCCTCTCTCGTGGTAAATCTTCATATTTTAAGTGGGGATAAGTCTGGAACCACAGGAGACATTCCTGGTTTTAAAGCTGGAGTTGGCACAGTTGTTTATAGTTATTCTAAAAATTCATAACTTTGCACATCTTTAAATAGATGTGATTATTAGCAAGGAGACTCAACTTTTCTGCTCAAAGTGGCTACTGTAAATTGAATTATCTGTATCTTCTTAGATTCATGCATATTAATCAAAGTTAGATTAACTTTAGAAGTAATATATCAGTTTTTGTGACGAAAAGATTAGTAATTGTCAATGAAGTTTGATATGCTAAAATATAAACAAAGATTAAATGAACAAGTTCAATCGTTTGTATTTTAGCATATCATACTTTATCGACAATTCAATTTGTTCTACAACACATAGACAGAAGGAATATTTAATAATAAAGAGAGGAGTCAAAGGAGATGTTTTTATTAATTTTATAATTTAAATACAGGTGATTATACGGAAATACATTTGACTCTCCTTATAAACAAAGAACATTTCCTATGGCCATTAAGACTATTTTACACAAAGAAATCTAAGTTATGTGAGTATTAAAGTTGAAGTCTCACTAGCTGGGGTTTACAAGGACACTCATGAGAATACAATATCTTTATAGGAGCTTTAACACCTAGAGATGTTTAGAACACTAATCAAAATGATTCAAGAAATGTTTGAAATGAAAACTATTCCTGTTTAATAACTGATAGACTCTGTAGCTTACATCATATGCTAAATATGAAACTGTTATCACAAGGTTAGATTTCTGGGAAAGTGGGCCATTTAAAATATTGCCATAAATTTAGAAATAAGCATGAGAAACATTTATAACAGTCATGAAAACAAAATATATAAGAATTACTATTTGAAACAATGGAAGTAAAATAAATTGCTGTATGTATGTTTGATATGGTTTGGCTTTTTCCCCACCAAAATCTCATCTTGAATTAGCTCCCATAATTCCCACAGGTTGTGGGAGGGACCTGGTGGGAGGTAATTCAATGATGGAGGTGGGTCTTTCCCATGCTGTTCTCCTGATAGTGAATAAGTCTCATGAGATCTGATAGTTTTATAAAGGGAAGTTCTGCTACACAAACTTTCTTGCCTACGGCCATGTAAGTTGTGCCTTTGCTTCTCCTTTGCTTTCTGCCATGACTGTGAGGCCTCCCCAGCCATGTGGAACTGTGAGTCAATTAAAAGTCTTCCTTTATAAATTACCCAGTCTCGGGCATGTCTTTATTAGCAGCATGAGAATGGACTAATACAAATGTTTTAAAGCCAACAGATTGAAAGCGGTATTTAAGCTATGGTAAATGGACCAAAAAATATGAAAACAGGCAAATACACTTTCTTATCTGAAGACATTTATAATTAGGATAAACAGATCTATAACTCAGCAACAGCCCCTGAGGATATTAGAGTATTTGTATTTTGAACAAGAGCTCTGAATAAACATGAGTGTGCTGTCTTTAAGCTTAAGTAATGAGGGATTTTACATTGTTTAAGATGAGGAAATGATATTTTCTACTGTCTTTTTCTCTTATCTGTTTCTCTTAAGAGGCTTTTGGCTGTAAGTATTGGAAAAGAAAAGGGTCACATGGCGTAGCACATAAGCATGCAGTTTCTCAATTTGACTGTTGACCATTCTTGTGACTCTTCTTATATTGCCCTGATGTTATAGCTGGAACATGATAGAAAAAGTAATGACACATGCACCATTTAGGCACCAAAAGTCCAGTGGAACAGGAAACTTGCTTCTCATGTATCTCTTTTGTGAAAATGAGGACATTTTACTGACTCGTAAGTCAATTGCTGTTATGAAGTAAAAGTCTACTATATTGCACTATCTGATATTTTTTTCTCGAGATGTGAGTGATCAAAAATATTTCTATCTAGAAAAGAAAGGCAAGCAAGTGTTATTATGCAGTTAACTATATCAGGCAAATATGTTGTCACAGTAAAAACTAATATGTAAAGGTTTTCAAACTCTAACTCTGAAATTTTATGGTAGAAATGAAACTCAGAATTGTGACTGATAAAATTTAAACAAATCTTGGAATAAAATTGCAGCCAAAATTAGACAGCAAGTGAATAATTCCAGATAAGTGAAATTGTGGAAATCTCAAAGAGTCATCAAAGTAACAGAAATATTGTAATCCATAAGGAGTTTAAAGTCAGAAGACATTTATTTTTTTATTCATGCATTTACAGCATTAATATATCTATTGTTTATATCATGTATAAGCTATATTTTGAGCACTTGCATTATAGGAGACACATATCCACAGCGTTAGTTAATCAATAATGAATATCTGTATTATTTCTGCCTAATTTTTGGTCTAGTGATGAACAGAGTCTGAATAAAAGCAAAATAACAAGAAAAAAATAACAACCTGTAAGGTAAATAATACAGACATAGTGCTGATACACAGATAAAGAGCTACTTTAAATAATAATGTCACTGAGGACCTCTCAGAGAATGTGGCATACATGCTTAGATCTAATGACAGAGAAAGTATTACCTGTTCAAAGATAATCAGTGGGGAAAATGTCAGAAGTGAAAATTTATACAAGAATGGCAAGGAAGAGAAAGAGCACAGAAGCAAATAACTGAATTAATTTGGTGTTGGGACTTAGTAATCAACAACATAGTGATTTATGAAGAAGTTAGAAAGTTTGTAGAATCTAGATTATTGAGGACATAGACCAAAATAAGCAGTTCGCATTATATCCTAAGCCAATGGGAAGCTGGAAGATGATATGAAGGTAAACTAGAAAATATATATGGGAATCTTAAAATTGGGACAACTTTGTATTGTGGATAATACACATGTGAATCAAAGTTCTTTTCTCCTTTTCTGTCTTCTTCTTCTCCTCTCCTTTCCTTTTCCTACTCTGTTTTATTCTCTCCTTCACTGCCTCTTTTTCCTCTCTCCTTTCCCTCTTCTCCTTTTTCCGCTTTCCCTCTTCCTCCTTTCCTTTTTCCTCCTTCTCTTGCGGTTCCTCCTTTCCTTTTTGTTTCTCTTTAGCAGATGGAAGTCCAGGAATTTTATCAATCTGAATGAAAACTTATTTATTGTTTATTATTTTGAAACCTGGGATTGTGTAAGCAGGATACCATAAGACCATTGATTTATAAGGAATGGCATCTCTTTTCCTGATGGAAATGCATCCTAGAGGGGTAAATATACAATTATATACAAACATTTCTCTGCCAATGCTAACATTCTTTTAAATTTATAAGATTTTCTGTTAATGAGTTTGGGGATTTAAGCTGCAACTGAGATGTGGAAAAGCTGTCAGCAAACCTGTCAGCCCTCACTAATTAATACAACTAAAAGTATTTGTTCATGGCTTAGGTTCTGGAGCTAATATTATCTCTACCACTGAATTTGTGACTGAATGACCACTACTGAGATTGTCTTTACCACTGAACTGCCCACTGATTGGGATTCCTATATATCGACATATGTGCACAGATTATCTACCAAGGAGACTCTCCTGAGAGCATTTATCTTGTAACTTTTATTGTCTTCATTAACACCATTGGAAATAGAACAATATTTAGTTCTGAATAGTGCTCAAGAACTATTTTGGAATTGAACCACTATATATCATCCACACCATATCAGAAATTCAGCACAATAAGGGACTAGGTCAATTCATTTTTGATAAAACATAAAGTAACTTATTACCAAGAAGAGACTAGGCATTCAATATATTTGTTGATTAATGAACAGATTTATCAAGCAATAAGTTTTATCTTTCAAAGAATATAAAGAAGAAATACATTGCCATAATTGTCAAATCCATGATCACTCTTTGCATTTTACTTTCTTGAATTTTCAGAGAAACTCTGAATATTCACACAAAAGTAAAATATTTGAGGAGACTTTGAAGTGTACCTAAAAAGCATCCAAAAGTAAGAGTCACTATGGTCTGTATGTTTGTATTCCTCCAAAATTCGTATATTGAAACCCTAACACCCAAGAGGGTGATATTAGGAAGTGGAGCCTTTGGAAGGTGATTAGGTCGTGAGGATGGAGTCTTCATGAATGAGATTATTGCCTTTATAAAACAGACACAGAGGAGTTTGTTTTCCTCTTCCATTATGTGAGTTTACAGCTACAAAGCTCCATCTATGAGGAAAAGGGCCTCAACAGACACGAATTCTACCAGTGACTCAATCATGGACTGTGAGCCTCCAAGACTGCGAGAAATACATTTTTATGGTTTATAAGCTCCCAGTCTATGTTAACTTGCTAAAGCAGCTGAAACAGTCTAAGAGAAACATCTTTAAAGATTTTCACATGTATAATCAGGATATTCAGTGGAAGACAAAATTCCACATGATACTTATCACTGACCAATAGACATGGTAAATGTCTTTCCTCAGTCTCAGTGATAACTCTAGGCCTATTATTTGCTCCTAGAAGGAGATTGTTCACATATTGAGCACTCCAACTTTTACAGCTTTCACCCCAAAAAGGACTGCATCCTAAACCTCCTAGCACTGGGAACAGAGGAAACGAATTACATAAGTGTATCTAGACCATGGGGGTGGGGAAGGGAATGTGGCATTTTATATGGATTGCAAGCACTTTTAGGGGTTTCCTCCTCTAGACCAGTGCAGAGAAGGGGCTTTAAGAATGCAGCTTCCTGTTTATGCCATGCATCCTGTGCCCCCAACTCTTACAGCCATCTCCATCCTAAACCTCTTATCTCTGGGACTAGGCATATGGGAGTCTCCTTAGATCACAGAAAAATAAGTGCTTTTACATTGGCATGCACACTTCTGGGGGCTACGCACTCATGGAGTTGAGCAGAAATAATCTGACTTCTAAGGAACTTGCATCAGAGAGCTAACAAAGCACACAAAAAATAGCCCTCTGGCAGCCTGAGCCACAGCTTGACACTCAGGAGCCTTTACTCCAGCCTGCTCAGTGATAAATCTAGTTCTACTCATTTTTCCCGGTAGGAGCTTGGCCACACATCAAGTGCCACAACTTTTATAGCTTCCATCTGAGGGACTAACTCCTTAGCAACCTAGCTATGGGAGATAGGTCTTGCATTACTGGGTGATCCTAGACCACAGAAAACAGATAGGTGGACATACAATGAGCCCACTCCAAGCAGACATCTACCCAGAATTAGATTATAGCCTGAAGACGAGTACAGGCATTTGCAATAGATTCCATCCCCAGCGTAATGTGGAGAGAGTGAGCGGTAAATGCTATGCTAAACTTCACTGTGAAGGTAGAAGGGATTAAAATACACATACTACACTTCAATCTTTCCACCTATATCTAGAGAATCTGGCTCTTATCTTACTGGTCTTAGAATATTGACAGGATGGGGCACATCCTAAGCTCCAAGAGACCACTAAAAACACAACAGTTTTAGACCAAAAAAAAAAAAAAGAGGCAAATTAAAATATCTGACCAGATGGATTGGTGAGGTTCCTCTATACAATGCCAGTGCGACAAGACTGGGAGAGTCTTACGTAATGTGCAGAAACCAACACAGAGAGTCAATGAAATTTTTAAAAAAGGACTATATTCTAAATAAAAGAAAAAGAGAAATCTCCAGAAACTGAACCAAATAAAGTGGCAATTACAATTTACAAAACAGGTAGTTCAAAATAATATCCATGCTGCTGCTCGCCAGTGTTAGAAGAGCAATGCATAAACAAACTAAGAATTTTCTCAAAGAGATAGGCAGCATAAAAATCAGCAAACAGAAATCATAGAGGTGAAGAGGACTATCGCTGAACTGAAATATTCAATAGAAGGGTTCAATAGCAAACTAGATCAAGCAGAAGAAAGCGTCAGTGAACTGGAAGACAAGTTACTGAAAGTCATGCAATTTGAAAAGCAAAAAGAAAAACATAAAGAGAGTGAAGACAGTTTAATAGACCTTTGGGACACCATCAAGTGTAACAACATACGAGAAGGAGAAGAGGAAGTGAGAGTAGACATTGTCAAAGAAATAATGGCAGAAAACTTCCCATGCCTGACAAAGGAAACAGAAATCCAAATCCAGAAAGCTGAAAGGACCAAATAAGATCAATCCAAAGAGATCCAAAGAAACTCAAAATAATCAAATTGTCATTAAAAAATTGTCAAATAACTTGAACATACAAAGAGTAGAATGGTGGTTATCAGAGGCTGTCGGAGGGAGGTGAGAGTGTATGGTGAAAGGGAAACCACTGGTCAATCAGTACAGAGTTTCAGTTAGTTATATCTCCCATAAGTTCTGGTGTTCTGTTGCACAGTTTAGTGACTATAGATAGTAATAATGAATTCTATATTTCAAAATTGCTATAAGGATCTTAAATGTTCTCACCACAAAGAAATGACAGATATTTAAGTTGATGGGTATGCTAATTAGCTTGATTTGATCATTCTGCAGTGTACACGTGTCAAAACATCACATTGAATTTCATAAACATATACAACTATTATTTGTTAACTAAAAAGAAAATAAAATTAAAAAGTAGTTCACAGAAATTCATGAATAGGTTTAGTTACATGAGTCATGTAAATGGTAGGAGAAAGTTTGCATGGACTAACTTCTGTCTGTTTTAAAATGCATGATTAATTCTCAATTTAGAACAGGAGCTTGGTAATACAATTAGAATTACAGTTTCAATATTTTTATCTCACTTTTTATGTGGAAATGAAATAATTTATTGCTGTCAGTGCATTAAGTTATGGTAAGCAATTTGTCAGTAATAAATTTGGAATATCCAGACCAGAATTCAGTTTTACAATTCACTTTTGCAGCACGATTAAGCCCATAATGAACCGTTTGATTCACTTGATCATAGTTTTATTTAGTATCCAGACTTAAAATAAGCTATATACAATTGATTCAGTTACTCATATTATAACATCAATGTTCAAGTGACAATTCAGATTCTGCTGCAATACTTTTCAAAACATTAAATTGAGACGTGCAAGGCGTATATATCCAGAGCTATGTGTCAGGCTCTGGGCTATCCAGAGTGCTAAATAATTCCTCACAAATATTTTAGAATTCAGAATGCAGTACAATAGAGACATTTTCTGGAGGGAAAAAAATACATGTGAAACATCTGGGAGGGTGGGAATTGAGAAAAGGAGTCACCATATCAGTCTTTATTAGACCATTTGTCTCTAAATTGATTAGCATGGCTACCCAAATTTTTGACTACACCTGCTATTTCTAAGACTGCTCATCTCTTGCTTTATTATGAAGCAGACAAAAATATATTCCCACTCGTAAGTTTTTAATCATTGCTCTGTGGGGAATGCTTTGTAGGTACTTTCTGAGAGTAGAAGTTATATAAATAAAAACAGGAAAACAAAAGAGAAAATCTGTGGTATGCATCAAATTGAGTTCTGTTTTAATAATCAGTTATTTCACTGCACAGTGTCCAGTGTAGAGGGTGATCAGTAACTACAAGGCTATTTCACAGTTTAGAATGTACTATATAGTGTTACACAGTGTGATAACATTAGCCTTATTCTTTTTTATTTAATTCTCAACATGCACACACACACAGAAATGTTGCAAAGATAACTGGCTATGAGCAAAAAATTTAAGCAGAAATGTACAGTTAACATATTTATAACTATAAAAAATAGTTTTAGCCATTTTGACATGGAGATATACAAACGATATTTATATTTTAGCTCCTCCTTTTGATATGGCTTTTGGTTTTCATGCAAAATTTCAAGGGTTATGAAAAGTTAATGCGTACCAGTCATCAGCATATGTTGTGAAAGAACTGAACAATAACAGAACCAAATGAAATATGTTCATAGAATACAGTATATTATCCATAGATGATACGAATGTGCTTCATCAAAATATATCCAATGGTAAGTGTATTGCTTTCCTAAAGCTACCATGATAAAATACTACAGACTGGATGACTTAAGCAACAAAAATTAATTTTCTCACCATTCTAGAGGCTAGAAGTCCATGATCAAAGCATTAGCTGGTTTGGTTTCTTCTGAGTGTTCTCAGCTTGCAAATGACTATCTTCTTCTCTGTGTCATCATATGACCTTTATATATGAGACCCCCTGGTGTCTCTCTGTGTGTCCAAATTTCCTCTAATAAAAACACTAATTAAATGGAATTAGGGCCCACCATACTAGTTTCATTTTGTTACCCACCTCTTCAAAGGCCCTATCTCCAAATACGGTCACATTCTGAGATACTGGGGAAGTAGGGCTTCAACATATGAGTTCCTGAAAGACATAATTCAGTCCGTAAAAGTTAAGTAGCATAATAACTATATATAAAAACAGAATCTATTGTGACAAGACAATTGATTTTATGTTTTTTCTAATCTCTTAAACTTCATCGTTATCTAGTCCACTTTGTATTTCATAGTCTAATAAGCTATTTGGATTCATGAGAAATAACAGTTTATTGAGGATTGTATGTCTTCTTCTTCACAGCAGGAATTTATGCTCAGGTTACATATCTTTGTTCTAATTGTTTAATCAAGACAAAGCATTGTGTTTAAATTAGCAAATACTTTCCCCTCAATATAAAAGTGCAGTATAATACAGATAACATTATTTGCTGATTTATCTCACTTAAAGCTAATGACAGACACTGCCTAATCCCAACATACAGATATTGAGCATCTTACCTACATGGTTTTATTCAGCCTAAACTGTATAACAAAACTGAGCTTTGTGTGTTCTATTGATGTCACTGTTACTGCTCTTTCTATTATGCTTCCTAAGAAATATGCTTCAAACATGTTTTTATACTTGTTCTCTTCACTGGAAATATGTTTAAGTTTTCTATGACTATTTCACTTAAAAAATAGATAGACATAGACCCACAAATATAGCCCCAAAGAGTGTTCACTAAGGACACTGGAATCTTAATTTTAACTGCCATATGGTATTACATTAGCCGTGTCGCTAATAAAACCATACATTAAGGCTCTTTCTTTTTCTTGAGAAAGACTTTCTTCTTTATGAAATTGTCAAAGGTCTAATGATAATATCATTGTATACAAATATATGCATACACAAACATATATATAATGATATCTGTAAATAATTTACACACACATGAATGTAAGGAACACTTTATGAGATAAAGGTTCTCATGTCAGTTTCCAGTTACTTCTCTAGGACTGGTATTGACCAGTGTAGACTTACACTCTTAGCCTACAGATTCTGCTTTCCTGCTCAAGATTCTCTGCTGTGTGTCCCACCTCGGTCTTTACTTAGACCATCTGCTCCGGGATGTCTGCTTCTCATTTCAGAGATTTTAATTACTGATCTAGGATAAATATTAAACTTGGCTGGTTAACCCCCAGGGTGCCCATGTAATGCTGCATCTCTCTTTCTCCTAACTCAAGCATATTCTCTCTGTGCTTTTTGTTATTTGCATCCTCCAAGATCAACATTGTTCTTTAAACCATAACACTAGGATAAGCTTAAATCCTTCTTCACAGTGGAAATCTCTTTCTATCAAATTTTCCACCTTAAACAATTATATGTTTTTGCTGCAGCACCAAAATATTCCCTATGTACTATTGTAACATATCTATAAATAACAATGGCTCAAGGTAGTAGCTCTGAATTATTTTCCTTCCAGAGTCCTTATGAAGAAAGCTGACCATGTTATTATGTTTTCAGAGAGAAAATAGCCATATAAGCAAAAGCCCACAGCCCATTTGAAAAATTTATTAATAACCCTGGTAAGAAAAGCATTAAAGAGACTGATCAGCATCATCAATAGCTCCCCAAAGATTAAAGGTGTTCTGGTACAGAGCAAGGTAACATCTTTTAACAATAAACCACCACCTGGAATTATATATTAACTATATTTCCAATGGAGACCATTTTTTCTTGCATACTAAAATTGTATTAAACTTCAACTCCCAAAATAAGAGTGCCATAAAGGAGAGAATTATGATGAAAATATATTCTTCCTAGCAGAATAATAGGGAAAACATTCATTTATTCCCTATAGCTGTGGAAAAGGATGCTGTTTCCATCGGCTTCTTCTCTCTGCTCTCACCAATATGTGCTCTCTATTACTTAATTCAAGAAACCTGAAGCAATGAATTCTTGTATATGCTTTAAAATTGGTGTTAGCATATATGTGTTGTTTTGTTTGTAAACAAAAAATTACTTTCAAGAGAAAATAAATTTATCAGCTACTATTATAGAGCCCACAGAATCTTAATGAATGCCTAAGTAGCATGCCTTAATGACTCACATATCAAGGAAAGGATACTACAGACTGTTTCAGGGGAAGCATACTGACCCCAGCCAGTTCCAGACACAAATACTACAGTCTGACTAACAGATGCTGGCACCAGGCACTATTGCTACAATTACCACCAACCTGACCCTGAAAACATACTTTCAAGAAAAAATATATTTATCAGTCACTATCATAGAGTCCAAAGAATCCTAATGAATGCCTAAGTAGCATGCCTTAATGACTCACATATCAAGGAAAGGATACCACAGACTGTTTCAGGGGAAGCATACTGACCCCAGCCAGTTCCAGGCACAGATACTGCGGCCGGACTAGCACATGCTGGCACCGGGCACTATTGCTACAATGACCACCAACCTGACCCTGAATGTGGAACATCACTGCAGCCATCCATGTCATGATAGTGGATCCCAAGTGCTGTTTACCTCTCCACATGACTGGTTTCCAGATTAAAGCCTCACGTATAGATTCTGACTTGTGGAATCTGGGTCAAATCTATGCATCCCAGCAGGAGAAGTGAATTTCTCTATTATCCTTCAGGAGAATTCCCAAACATAAAAAGTATTTAATTGTGACATATGGCCAAAATAATGACAAATGTCAATTATATAGAAACGATTCAGTTGATATATTTAGCTACTCCTTTGAATCTGAGTTTTAATGGGGAACAGGGCAACAAAGTGGAATAATTAATCATTCTCTTAGAACCTAAAAAGACAAGAGAAAGAGGCGTTGCAATTAGTGTTCCCCATAGTCGCAGCATGTAGGAAGCATATTCTGAAAGGAGAAACACTGTGTGTGTGTGTCTCTGTGTGTGTGCATGCATAATAATTTCTTTTTCTTCTGAGAAATGTAGTTGTTCTTTAGTATTCATCTGTCTCACTTATCCTAATTCATAGAGAATAAATATCTAAATTAAGTATGGGAAGCATATACAGAAAAGTTAGTTCTATTCTAGAGATTCCTATAATAATTAAGCTACAAAAGTCAGAATGGTTAATTGCCTCAATTCACAGAACTCCATTTCATATGGATTTAGTAAATAAATTGGGTTTTGTATTTTGACCCATTTGGAGTCAGTCCAGAATGAATTCAGCTGTACTGAACTGTACTATCATGGAAAGGGAGGCAGGGAAAGAGATAGAGTGGGTAAATAAGATGAAGTACGCTAGGTACAAAAGGCACATGAAGCTTGATTGCCTTCTATCTGTCTCTCTCTCCGCTGCTCTGAGTCATCACCCAGAATCTGACTGAAATAAGCATGATTTATAAAGTGCATATGGATAGAAATTTATAGGTGAATATTTTTAAAAGTGTAATTTTGCTGGTTTGAACAAGACATTGGATACATTTTTAGTTGCATTTTTTCCCGTTAACGACTGCATTTTCTGCTTTCTTTGCTGTTGCATTAGATAGAAAGTTGATATTAATATGTTACATTATACAATTTCCTTGCCCAGTTTTTATTTTAAGACTTATTCCTATTTTTCAAAATGCATTATTTACTACACAGTCATCAGTAGAGTAGTCAGGAAAGCTTATTTCAATCAAAGTCAAAGAAGATACACGTTTGTGGAGTCAAGTAGTTCACTAAAATGTCAAGATGTGGTTTTTATACCATAAGAGGTGCCATAAAAACTTCAGAGATAATAATATGTACCAGTTATATATTTATGCATGATTATTCTTCTAAACACTTTTTAAACCACAAATACACTTTTCTTTCGATGATCTAAATCACGTTTTCAAATCCATTATGCTAAAGGTCAGCAAATAACGACCTATGTCTCCTCATCCCCTTCCAACACAAAAATATGTGCCTGTAAGTCCATGCACACCTGTGGTTAGCCATGTTTTTGGGCAAATTATTCCTCTTAATGATACCATGCAATGCTACATGTAGTACCTACATAATAGAATGTGTTCCTTTCTTATGAGTTCAAAAAGAGTTTGCACTTCAGTGTACATGTTCCAAATGTGTGGTTCTAAGAGGTTGTTATAATGTATGTGATGAATGATATTTACATAAATGACAGACTCATATGGGCTTCTTCTAGGTTCTGTGGATGTCCTATTGACCTATCTGTGTAAGCCTCTTGCCGTAGAGTTTCACTGCTGTCTCGTTTAGAATGAAAAGCCATTTGGGGAAGTTTGTGTGTTAACATTTATAGTCGCCCTACTGTACTGTTGAACACAAGAATTTATTCCTTCTCTCTAACTCTATTCACACCAATTAAGCAAACTCTCCTCATTGCTTCCTCCCTGCTACACTTTCCAGCCTCTGAAAACTATTATTCTACTGTCTACCTCTATGAAATCAACTTTTTTTAGCTCTCACATATGAATGAGAACGTGTGATATTTGTGTTTCTGTGCCTGACTTATTTCACTTAATGTAATTTCTATTAATTCCACTTATGTTGTTGTACATGCCAGGATTTTCTTTTTTTATGTTGAGTACTATTTTATTGCATATACACACAACATTTTAAAATTCATCCATTTCATTGGTGGGTGCTGAGATTGATTCCACTTTTTGGTTATTGTTAACATGCTGCAATACACATAGAAGTATGGATTTTCATTCCTTTTAATATATATCCAGCAGTGAGATTGCCAGATCATATGGTAGTTCTAATTTTAATTTTCTTCATACCGCTTTTTATACTGGCTGTACTAATTTAAATTTCCACCGACAGTGTACTAGCCTTTCCCGTTAATCGTATCTTTGCTAGCATGTGTTATTATTTTTATTTTTTTTGTAATAGTCATTCTAACTGGGGTAAGACGATGTTTCATTGTGATTTTATTTTACATTTTCATAGTTGCAAGTGATTTTGAACATTTTTTCATGTAGTTGCTGGACATTTGCATATCTTATTTTCAGAAATATTTAGATAATTTGCCCATTTAAATGTTGGATTATTTGTGGGGGTTTTTTGTTTTGTTTTGTTTTGTGTTTTGCTATTGAGTTGTTAGAGTTTCTTATATATTCTAGTTATTGATCCTTTGATGACTGGATAGTTTTCAAACTATCTATCAGTGGTTTTATACGTCATCCACTCTTACCTCTCACATACTCTGATCCACCATAAGTCCACCAAAATATCTGTGGATCCTTCAGATGTAGCTAAATGACTGATTATAAAAGGTAAGCAAAATGGTGCTGAAAGGAGACACATATATAATTTATGTAAAAGATAGCCTATAATTTCGTTTTAATTTTTATTCTGCAATGGACTTCTTAATATGAAAACCGGTTAAAATAACTTTTTTACCTATGATAAATTTTACTAAATAAGTGAAAATAAAAGTTATTAAATTCATTAATAATAATTTTTAAATAAAATAATTATATAAAAGAGCAATTTGTATGTTTTATAGTCTATAGTAATAAAATGCTTAAATAAACACCTATAGAATGAACAGATTACTATCACACCATTTTAAACTTTCTATGGAAAACAAAATTAAAATTCCAATTTCTAACTTTGCAAGACAGAAAGAATCAAAATATCTTGATTTTTGCTCATGCAGTAACTTCTTTGTAATTCGCTCTTCTTTCTCTATTCTTTCCTAAAATGATGTGTACTTCAATGACCATCTTCTTTCTCTAATTCTACCACATAAAGCCAAACTAATTCATGTCCCTTCATAGTATTTTATACATACATAGATTATGCCATGACTTCTTTATTTGTATCTGTATCTCCATTTGGGTTCCCAGAGAGGCCATGTTCAATATTTCATGTTTATTCTTCCTGTTACAATATCAATATATAGTTAATAGAAAACACTGAGTAATTGTTAGCTGAAATAATACAAAATGTGAGAACAAAGGCCATTAGTTATTTAATAATAAGTAAACAAAATTAAATAAAGGAAAATGTTTTCATGGTTAATTTTGGCTCAGTCTTTTGAAGAAATATGTGTGTATGTATACATATGTATATGCATAAACAAATTTACCTTTTAATTGGAACTAAACTAAAATTTCAAATTCGGTATGACTTCCATGGTATCTTTCTTAAATATCATTTCAATTTAATTACTAAAACAGCTTTGTCCTAAATTAATCCATAGTCATAGAACCTTAGTCTGGTGCAAGACATAGGCACCAAAATATGGCCATCACCTTCACCCTTGGACATCCTTCTCTCAAGCTTTTTTTTCCTTTCCTTGTCCATAGATGTTTTATGTATTTATTCTTTCACTTGTTTCACCAGGTCACATGTCTTTATGTTTCCTAAAGGATATTCATTCTGTATTCGGTGGGCTATTCACGTTGGATATAAAATGGGTGATTTATTTTACAGAGCATAGATTGGAGGAATGTGCAAAGGCAAAGCACACTTGAATATTATTACATATTTTCTTGTCAATTTTAATGTGGAGAAAAAGGTGGTTATATGTAATGATGTGAGATAGGAGATAGAAGATGAAGTAGAGTTTGAGAGATTGCAGGATCAGATGAAAGTCAGAGCTATGATGAGAAAGTATGGATTAGAAATAGATGAGTAGAAAGAACAGTTCTTCTATGCCTTAGTAAGAAGCAGTAAAGTGTTGTCACATATCCTCATTCATAGATTTGTGGATGAAAGTTTAAATTCTCATTTCATTGCTTGACTCTATGAACAGTATGCAAAAACATCTGCTAAAAACGAAGTTTGATTTATAGGATATGAAAAACATTATGAGCAGAATGGAACATTTAAAATTATGTACTGTGTAGAAAAGGAGATAAAATAAATATAGTGGGATTGCCAGGGTCCAATTTATGTTGCAAACTATGAATATGTAGAAGCACCTGTATTAGTCAGGGTTCTCCAGAGAAACAAAACCAGAAGTAGGTAGATACATAGAAAGACAAATAGATATTTGTTTTGAGGGATTGGCTCACATGATTTTGAATGCTGAGAAGACCCATGATCTGAAATATGCAAACTGGAGACCCAGGAAATCCACTGATACAGTTTCAGTCCAAACTCATAGGTTGGAGAACCAGTAGAGTCAATGTGTAAATCTAATTTTTAATCCAAAGGCACAAGAACCAGGGGTGCTGCTGTCTCAGGGTAGGAGATGAATGAGGTTCCAACTCGAGCAAAGACAAAATTTGCCCTCCCTCCACGTTTTTGTTCTATCTGGGCCCCCAGTAGATTGGAGTATACCCACCAACAATGGTGAGGGCAGATCTTCTTTACTAAATCTACTGATTCAAATGCAAATCTATCAATAGTTCAGAAATAGCCTCCCACATATTTCCATAAATAATGCTTTCCAGTTATCCCTAATGGGTTAATGGGTATCCCTTAACCCATTCAAGTTGACACATAAAATTAACCATCAGAGTACCCACCTGTGAGTGTGAGTAGATTTCTCCCTGGACTGTGCTTAGGTTTAGAGATGATAGAAAGATTTATACAGGATTGAAATGTTTTCGATTGTACTGGAAATACGATATAATAAATAAGAGAGTTGATAATGTCAAATGCACACACACACACAAAACTAAGCTAGAATCATTGAAATGGTTTAGAACTAACCAGAAAAGAATAACTAATGGTTTGACAGCTTTACAAAGTGAAAGAACAGTGGCATTGTGAGTAATTTCATGAAAAAGCAAGAAGAATAGGAAGTTTTCATGAGATTGAAGAACCTAGATGTGTTGTTTCAAAGTTAATCATTCAGATGATTTTTCAAATGTCTCAGGTGTATCCCCACTGATAATGGTTGAATTTGTCTGAGAGTCAAGCTTAGCAGCAAGCCCCAGTTCACACTGTGTACTTCTCAGGTTCTAGTCAATGTTTCTAATACAGTTTGCCTAAGTATTCAACTTCCTTCTTACAAGACTAGATGTTCATCATTGGAGCTATAATTATTGTTAAGTGGTTTTAGGGACATTAGTCCTGCCTGACTTATCTGTCAATTATTTTTTACTATCACTTACAAAGGAACATATTTCCAGACTCAGATCTCACAAGTTTCTATAGCTAAAATGAACTCAAAGTGATGGTCCCACACCAAGCATGACCAATCAATTTAGATGTCAGAGTTACACGTCACCTGAAGAACTATGCTCCTTTTACATTGAGCACCTTCTAATTTGTATGTGTTAGTGAAATAGACAACCAGTGACAAGGGGCTCAAAAGTCAGACTAAATGATGGATTAAATAGTTTATCTCCTCCGCTGTAATAAACTTTTCCATTAACCCTTCAAAAAACAAAAACACATATAGGATCCATGGAGAACAGGAGAAAAAACATTCCAGATGAGAAAAACAACTCAATCCAACCTTGTACCTCCCCAAATCTTTAAATTGTGTGCAGATTACTGCTTACAGCAAAGTCCCCCAGATTTCTCTGTGTCTCTGATATGGTGACAAAGACTTACGTCCTCTAACTTCTGCTATGTTCTCTCCCTTCTATAGCTGTCACTTTTGTCTCTATGCCTTGCATTGTATCCCAGGATTTCATACTCTAAATATTCATTTAAACAAAAAAAGAGCTATAATTCTACCTATCCCTGTTCATTATTCTTTAAGACTGATTCAATTTTCTTTCTCAATTTCAATAACTCGTCATCAGGATATTTTTGTTTATCATCAACCGTGTGTGTGTGTGTGTGTATAGGTGAAATCTAAGTACTACTTTAATATAAACTATAAACTGGTTACAAAATGTAAAAACAAAGTATCTTTTTAAACCAGTGCTAATGTTTTGTTTATTTGCCAAAGAGAAACATTTTTCTCTAAGGGCCTAAAATGAACAAGTAAGAATAATGGAGACTAAATCACTGAGAATACATACAAATTTTGAAGAAATATGCACTCTTTCCATGGTCGTCTGGATGTGGATAGACAAAATTCCACTGAACTGTGTATTTAAATATATTTTTGTTTGAGTTTTAATTTTCTTTAAATAAAAGCATTGCCATACTCAGAAGGAGGATCATGGTTACAAATTGGGATTCTGTGTCTAGTAGGACCGACCTCAACTCTTTGCCACAGAGCTGAATAAAATATATACGTTTTCTGCCTACTTCCCAGCTAATTTAGGTAGCTGCAATGCTGTTTTCATATAATTTTAGTTTCATTGAATGGAAGAAAACCTTAAACATGGAATAAACTATATAAACTTCATTGGTTCAAAGGAGAAAAACTCCCATAAGAATGTTTGAAGACAAACACTCCTTAACACTAGTGTGTCAGTCCTCACCAAGGAGCTTTAGATGTGTGAGGCAGGAGGAGACAACACACACATCACTCTTGCCTTCTCACATCTCTCTTGAAATGACCTCTTACTGACGAATGAAAGTACTTGCCCTGGGAGGCACTAAAGTTGCAGATGGATTGTGGGTCATGAACAATGACATATGAACAGTATTATTCAAATATTACAGGTAGAGGAACTGAGACTCAAAAACTGTAAGTTTCAGTGGCTACTACAGTAGAATCAAGATTCAAATTCAGGCCCGTTTATCATTCTGTTAGTTATGAAATAGTTGTTATTAATATTTTATAATTTCCCTTAGATCAGCAGTTCTCAGCTGGAGGCTGTTTTGCCCCCAGGGAACATATGGCAATGTCTGGAGACATTATTTTGATTGTCACTACTAGAAACTGCTTCTGGCATCTAGGGAATAGAGGCTAAGATACTGCTAAACATTCTGCCTTGCACAAGACAGCACCGCTTCTACCCCCGATAAAGAGTTATCTGGTCCCCGAAGTCAATAATGTCGAAATTAAGAAACCCTCCCTTTGGTGTTACTGATGTCTTTGGTATATGGAAAGAATTTATACTTACAGAGGTACTGTAGGAACAGACAGAACAAGCCTTCCATCCTGGCATTTGCATACAAGCTTTGTCACAAAAGCAAACTTGCTGGGTATGTTTCCTAGAGCAAATAATCTGGCTCTGTATTGCTTCCCAGAATGTAGAGCCAAATCTCAAGGGCACCAATGTTACCTTTAGCAGGTCACTAATATGTGGAAGAAAATAAAGTAGGTAGGTCATTTCTTCCAACAAACGACTTAAGCACTATGAATTATGTTAACATTCTAAAAGTAAAAACGTTTATTATTTGAGAGTAGGCTTCTTCAGACTTCAGCAACATTAAACAGTTCTCAGCAGAGTCCAGCCTATGCAAAGAAAAGAACACAGCTATAAGGAGTTGGAAGTGAAGAATGATTCGAACATTTGCACAACCCTCCATTCAGGGTTATAAATCGAGATTATCAAATAGAGAAAACTATATGTTCGTTGCTCAACAAATGGTCTCAAACACAAAACTTTTCCATTCTATATAAAAATCGTCTCTTAGTGGTTGTTAAAATAAAGTCTTCATAATCAAGAACTTTCTTTCTTCCTTAACGTATCCTACCACTGGCATACATAGTATTATTTTATGAAGGTTCACTTTATGTCACACTACATAAAAAAATAATTGTTGCACTTGTAATCGGTGTGTTTAAGTAGCATAAAAATGGCTGCAGCTCACCTTCTCTTAAACACAAATTTATTTTTAAAATAACTTGTAATATAAGTCAAAGAGGGTTATTAAACATAAATTTATTTTTTAAATAGCTTGTAATATAAGCAAAAGAGGGATTAAATTTTGCCTTAAATGTTTAATATTTAAAAATATATAAAGTAGAAAAATGCTTATCACAGAAAAATTAACAAATAAAGTAAAATTAAAGAGTGCATAGACACACGCATGGAAGTTTCCCATTAATTCTCCAATCAGAAAGAATATTTCTTCACATTTTAATGCATTAAAGAAGTTTTGGTTTAAACTTTAGGTACAATTTTGAGACTTTCACTTAAAATTATGTCATAAATGTTCTTGAAAATTATTTTTAAATGCCTGTTTTCTATCTATTTAGAGAAACTAAGTATATTTATTACATAAAAATAGAACATATAGGTGAGCAAATATGAAATTCAACTAACTATGTGAATTTCCAATAACCTCTGACCTATTTTAAAATATATTCTGTAATATTTTATGCATTTATCACTTTAGAAATTCTTGATTCAAAAAAGTAAGGAAATCTAATGTTTTCTAAACTTTTACCCTCAAAATTAGTGGTTTAAGCATGTGTATATAAATATACTTTGCCAAGGTCAATATCGAGAAGAGTATTTTCTGGGGTTTCTTCTATGATTTTTATAGTTTTGAGGTCTTACACTTAAGTCTTTAATTCATTTTTAGTTAATTTTTTATATGGTGAAATGTAGGGGTCTAGTTTCATTCCTCTGCATCTGGATAGCCAGTTGTTCCAGCACCATTTATTGAAGGAGGAGTCTTTTTCTCATCAACTCTGCTGAAGATCACATGGTTATAGATATGTCTTTATTTCTGGGTCTCTATTTTGTTCCATTGGTCTATGTGTCTCTTTTGTTTTAGTGCCATGCTGTTTTGATCACTGTTGACTTGTACTATAATTTGAAGTTGGGTAACGTGATATATCTGGCTTTATTTTCTTTGCTTAGTATATCTGTAGCAATTTGGGAACTATATTGGTTCCATATGAATTTTAGAAGAGCTTTATCTAATTCTGTGAAAAATGAAATAGGTAGTTTGATAAGAATAGCATTGAGTCCATAAATTCCTTCTGACAATATGGTCTTTTTAATGATACTAATTCTTCCAAACCATGAGCAGAGAAGTGCAAATCAGAACCACAACGAGATACCATATCACACCAGTCAGAACGGCTTTTGTTAAAAAAAATCAGAAGATATCAAATACTGACATACTGACATGGCTTTGGAGAAGAGGGAACATTTATACACTGTCGGTGAGAATTAAATTAGTCCTTTTTGTTGTTATAGTGTCTGTGTTGTTATAAATAAATACCTGAGACTAGGTAATTTATTAAAAGGAGGTTTATTTGGCTCATGGTTCTGCAGAATTTCTGAGGGCCTCAGGAAACTTCCAATCATGGCAGAAGGCAAAGGATGAGCAAGTGAGTCGCATGTAGAGAGAGGGAACAAGAGAGAGAGGAGGAGGTACCAGGAGGTTCAAGTGCTTTTATGTGAACTCATTCACAGCCATGAGGAGGTTACCAAACCATTTATGAGGGATCTGCTCCCATGACCCAAACACCTCCTACTAGGCCCACCTCCATCACTAGAGATCACATTTCAACATGAGATTTGAAGGAAAAAATATCCAAACGATATCATTCCTCCTCTGATTGTCCCTCCATCTCATGTTCTACTTACATTGCAAAATACATTTTTCCCCTCCCAGTAGCCCCCCAAAGTCTTAACTTGTTCCAGTACCAACTCAAAATGCAAAGTCTCATCTGAGACTCAAGGCAAGTTCTTTCCACCTATGATCCTGTGAGAGCAAAAATAAGTTATTTTCTTCCAAGATACAATGGTGGTACAGACATCAAGTAAATATTTTCATTCCAAAAGGAAGAAATTGGCCAAAAGAAAAATGCAATAGACCCCACACAAGTTTGAAACCCAGCAGGGTAGTCGCTAAACCTTAAAGCTCCAAAATAATTTTTCTTGATTCTGTTTCTTACATCCTGGCACACTGGTATGAGGGATGGGCTCCCAAAGCCTTAGACAGCTCCTCCCCTGTGTCTTTGCTGAGTGCAGCCCCCACAGCAGCTCTCATGGGTTGGAGTTGAGTGCTGTGGCTTTTCTATGCTAAGAGTGTAGGCTTCCATTGACTTTTCATTCTCAGGTTTGGAGGACGGTGGACCCAATCCCACAGATCCAGCCAGGCAGTGCCCTGGTGGGCCACAACATGGGGACTCCATCCTCACATTTCCCCTCAGTTTTGCCCTTGCCTATGCTCTCTGCAGAGACTCTGCCCATGGCACAGGCTTCTGCCTGGACACCCAGGCTTTCTCCCACATCCTCTGAAATCTAGGTAGATGCTGCTAAGCCTCTTTTTTCTCTTGCATTCTGTGTTCCTCCAGGCTTCACACCACGTGGAAGCCACCAAGGCTTACAGTGGCTTGCACTCTCGTAAGTGGCAGTCCAGGTCATATCTGGGGCCCTTTGAGCCATAGCTGGAGCTGAATTAGAGCAGCCAGGATGTCTAAAGCAACCTCTCAAGATGTTGCAGGGCACTGGTGCCCTGGGACTACCCTCTGAAACTATTCTTTTCTCCTAGACCTCTGGGCCTGTGGTGATAGGGAAGGTCCTGAAAACTAAATGTATTTCACGACTTTTTGTCATTGTCTTGACTGTTGGCACTGGGGTCCCATTTTGTCATGCAAATCTCTCTAGTAAGGGGTTGCTATTCATCCCTCTTGAATTCCTCTCTTGAAAATGCTCTTTCCTTCTCTACCACATAGCCAAGCTGCAAATTCTCCAAACTTTTATTCTCTATTTTCCTTCTAATAATAAGTTCCAGTTTTACAACATTTCTTTGCCCCTACATTTGATAATAGGATGCTAGAAGGAGTCATACCATATCTTGAATGCTTTGCTGCATAGAAACTTCTTCTGCCAGATACTTTAGGTCATTACTTTTAAGTTTAACCTTCCACAAATCACTAGCACATGGGCACAGTGCAGCCAAGTTCTTTGCTAGGGCATAACCATCTGCTTAGGGCAAAAGGGTGACCTTTGCTCCAGTTCTACATTAGTTTCTTATCATCTAAGACCTCACAAGGCTAGCCTTCATTGTCCTCATTTCTATCAGCATTTTGGTCACAATCATTAAATCACTCTTTATTAAGTTACAACGTTTCTCTAATCTTCCTGTCTCCTTATGAGCCCTTCAAACTCTTCCAACCTCTGCCAGTCCCAAAGCCACTTCCCTATTTTCAGGTATCTTTATAGAAATGCCCCACTTGGTAGCAATTTTCTGTATTAGTCTATTTTGCATTATAAAATAATGCCTGAAACTGTGTAATTTATAAAGAAAAGACTTTTATTTGGCTCATTGTTTTGCAAATATATAGGAAGCATATGCTTCTGGTGGAAGGCAAAGGGGGAACAGCAATGTCACATGGTGAGAGGCAGGGCAGGAGAGAGAGGAGGGGTCCCATGCTCCTTAAAACAACCAGCTCCTTTGTGAACTAACAGAGTGAGAATTCACTCATTACCATGGGGAAGGTATCAAGCCATTCATGAAGAATCTGCCCCAATAACCCAAACGCTTCCCACTGGGTCCACCTCTAACATTGGAGGTCACATTTAAACATGAGATTTGGAGGGAACAAGCATTCAAACTATATCAGACAGGAATATCTTGATTCTGTACATTGTTTGGGGTAGTATGGCCATTTTATCAATATTGATTCTTCCAATTTATAAGCAGAGAAATGCAAATCAAAACCACAACAGAATAACATCTCACACCAATCAGAATGGCTTTTGTTAAAATGTCAAAAAATAACAAATGTTGGTAAGGTTGCAGAGAAAAGGAAACACTTACCCATAGTTGGTAGAGATGTAAATTAGTCCAACCACTGTGGAGAGCAGTTTACAGATTTCTCAGAAACTGAGTTAAACTACCATTCAATCCAGAAATATCATTACTGATTATATACCCAAAGGAAAATAAATAATTCTGCAAAAAATATGTCTGCACTCCTATATTCATCTTAGCACTGTTCAAAATAGCAATGACATGGAATTAATCCACATTGCTCATCAAGGATGTATTGGATAAAGTAAATGTGTATATACATCATGGAATACCATACAGCCATAAAAAGAACAAAAAATGTTCTTTGCAGCAACATGGATGTAGCTCAAGTTCATTATCTTAAGCAAATTAAAGCACAAACAGAAAACCAAATACTGTATGTTCTCACTTATAAGTGTGAGCTAAACCTTAGGTACACATAGATGTAAATGGCAACAACTGAAAAAAATGGAAAAACCTAAACCCATCTTTAAATTAAATCATAAATAAATAAATATTCTCCAAAATATGATTTTAATGATACATAGTGCTTTACTGTATGATTATAATACTCTTTTCTTAATATATCCCTGTGTTCAAGCTTATAATTTTGTAAATTTTACAATTCTAAATAATGCTGCATAGAACATCCACATAGCAAAATATTTCCCTTCGGATACATTACTATTTTTAAAATAAATCTCTAGAAATTTTATTGCTCTAATAAAGAGAAAAAAAGCAACTTTAAATAAATTTTTGATACATATTGACATAGTGCTCTTTAAAAGACTGTGCTAATTTATTCCCATAGCAGCGAGTGACACTTTAAATGACTGCTGAATGTTTCTCTCTCAGCTGTCTCCAGAGTAATAGTGTTGTGGTTCATTAATTAAACATTCATGCATTTGTGAATTTTAGCTGTGCACTATATAAAGTTTTAAAATTGCTTTAAACATATATCTCCTTTCAAACTGTTACTACTTAGGAATATCAAGCAGTGAATACAATTCAGTATAATATTTGTCTTCTAATTGTTTTTAAAAAAGTAGAATTATAATATGATTGAGAAAACTTTCAAAAATAAAAAAAGAATACATTTTGAAGACCATGTATACATTTAAATTGATATGGAAGACTGAAAAGGACCGTCCAAGTAGCCTGAATGCAAAAGCAAATATTTAGAGACATCAATAAATGTGTACTAAAGTTCTTACAGAGGTAGTTCAGTATAGAAGAAAATTGCTGGAAACACATTAGAGATGATTGGAAAAGTGTGTATGCATGTCCATTGTGGTTCAAGAGTGGGTAAAGTCTGAAGATTTGTCTTTGAAAGATTTAATGACCTTTCCTGGCTGACTATCAAGTCTTCTGCTGAAAGAAGAAAGATTGTGGAAATTGTGGCTAAAATGATCTAAAAAGTAAACCCTGCTTTAAAAAAAGTTATCAAAAGGGAAGGTTTATGTCTATATGGAAGAAAAGTGTCAATAATTCCAAATTCCTTTTCATAATGATGGTGAGAGAGCTGTATACTGACATAGATTTGTTTGAAAGTTTTTTTTTTCTTAAACATCAGCAGACAGAAGTGATTCTGCCTCAGATTTCTAATTAATGAAAAAATGTAAGCAGAGATGTGAAAAGTGGATATGTAAAAAGAACACATCGGTGGATGTTAAAATTTAGGACAGAAATATTAACTCTTTTGGTCACATTGTAAAATTTTAGCAAAATATTGCTATAATATAGAGTTCTGCTGGATTTTTATCTTGGTTGATTTTGAGATATGACATTTTATATACACACATACACAAAAATATGCACATACACACATATATACAAACACAAAACCATATATTTGTGTCATATATAAAACATATATATGACACATATATATGGTTTTGTATATATGGTATATACATTTTTTTCAGATTATAAAATAATGAATGCCCAAAGAAAAAAGTTTGGAAAACATTGAAAACTATTAAAAAAATTTAAGTTACTCATACTACAACTATTCAGATAAAATATAAAACTATGACTATTTCACCTAATCAAATGCTTATTTACCATTATACTCAGCACAGAGATTAATTGAATCTTAACAACTGGCCACATTTGCTGGCATTTATCTGGGTTCTCTCAGAAAGATAGAAAGATAGGATAAGCCCTGAAAGAGATTCACTGGGGAACACAGTGTTGACTGAAAATATGGAGCAAGCCGGAGGAGGTTAGGAATGCTGTAGGACTGTGATACAACTTGAACCCTTTGAAAGAAAAACATAGTAAAGGAAGAAAGAAAGGGCAGAAATGCCAAAACAGCAGTGCAGTTCTAGGAAAGTGTTGGGAAATCTCACACACAGTTCTGGAGTCAAAACTCCAGGTGAAGTGTCACATCTCTTAAGTATAGATCTGCCTTAGTTTCCCTGTTGAGCTTAGTTATAAGCTACAGGAGTCAGTGGAAAGAGTGACCACTGAACTAACACAGTGATGGATTTCACATTGTAGTAGTTAAGTCAGCAGGAGATTGGACAGGTGCATTTTTATGGCTGCCATATTGTTTAAATCTTTTCTGTAAAAAATAACAATAAATAAATAATAAAATAAAATCCAAATGGAGGTTGCCTCTGCAGACCTTTATCATGCTAATCTACCTCATGACCAAGAGAAATCATTAACAAAAATTTGGTAATAAAAATAAAAAAAATTAGTAATAAAAATTCGTATGACATTTTAATCTCATATTAGTATGTTTGATAATCATAAGCATAAAAACTAAAATTTTATATGTTTTATAATTTAGTATAAATTATATTTACTGTACATATCTTGCTATATAATGCTTCTTTCACTTGACATTTTGTTTCAGGCTATGTATGTATTAATACATATGATTCTAGATCAATGCTTTCACTGCTATGTGGCTATCATAGGCAAATAGCATAATTTATCCATTTTATTGTTTCTAATATATTATTCTAACAAACCATACTGTAATACACATTATTGTGAACATGTCGTTGCATATGATTAAAAGTGTTTTTCTTATGTACAGGATACATTTAGTAGTACAATTTTAGAGCTTCAGGTTATAAACATTTTTTTGCTTTACCAGGTATTGTAAAATTATTATTTAAAGTAGTAGTACAAATATATGCCATTTTTACCAGTACATGACTCTGTTTTTGCACTCTTACCAAAAACTAGTTTTTTCTAAGTCTTTTTTAAGCCAGTCTCTTGGGTGGAAAATAATATCTAACATTTTTTGTTTACACTATTATTATTAGTTGGGTTGAAAATTTTTCCTGTGTATTGGTAATTGATATTTTTCTTCCATTAATTATCTATTACTTTTCTTTTCATTCACTATATTTTACTCTTTTTTTAATGATTTGGCAATTTTGAATACTTCCTTGTTTAATTATATGCATTGAAAATATTTTCTTGATCCATCACTTCTGATAGTCTTTTGAATCATAGAAAATTTACATTTGAAGAAAGTAAAATTTAACATCATTTTTCATAGATTGTTTTAGCAATATCTTATCTAAGTTACATTTTCTTATACCAAATACGCAAAATATTCTCTTGAATATATTGAAAATACTTTTTGATCCATCACTTCTTATAGTCTTTTGAATCAGAAAATTTACATTTGAAGAAAGTAAAATTTAACATAATTTTCATAGTTTGTTTTAGCAATATCTTATCTAAGTTATATTTGCTTATAATAAATACACAAATTATTATCTTACATATTTTCCTAATTGTTTTTATTTTCACATACAATCTAGTGATTCGCTGGCCTTTTCTCTTCAACCTTATTCAAATAATTCAAATTACTTTGATCTTTCTGATTTACCAACATAAAATGTTGGCATTAACTTGTTATGTTCTAAAGGAAAAAATAACAAATGATTGTAACGTTTTTGAAATTTCCTTAAAAGTTGAAAGTTATTTAGGGAAGAATTGATATGTTTGTTACACTGAAAAAACCCTGTTTTGAGGAAAGAACCTGTTATCACGGTTCTCTCAGACGGATATCTCAGACAACAATCACAGTATTAAGAAACTAATCTTATGAATTAACATATGTATTTGTGTTTTTATGTACGTCTGTATTTGATTGTACTTAGTCATTAACAAATATTTTATTCTTTTCAAACATGCATGGAATATTTATAAAAATTGGTCATGCATGAGGTCTCAAACTCTAGCAAAAGACTATTACCTTGCAAAATATAAGCATCCTCTAAAATATAATAGGCTATAAAAAAGACATGAAATTAATAAGATGAATAAAATAAACAGACAAAGGTTAACATTCTTTTTGTAAAATTATGGGTAAAATAGGCCTCTGGCAAGATTTAAACAACAGACTAAGCCCTTTTATCCAAGAATGAAAGGATTGTTAATATTTTTTAAAAATTTATTGATGTAATGTATCACATTTTTAAACTAAAAAACAAAAATTATATTTTCAAAAATAAACAAAAATGGGCTAAAAATAACCAAGGAAATTTTGAATAAACTACCAGTAAACAAGGTGTAAGTTACATGAGTTTTTTTTCTTTAAGTCAGAGTAATTAAGATTTAATTATGCAGTTATTGTTCTGAAAAAGGAAAATTAAAGAACCTACTTAAATGTAAAACTGTTATCTGGTAGAGCCTGTATTAAATATCAATAAGAAAAGGTGAAAACAAATAACGTTCTCTGTGCTTTTTGGGAGTCTACTTTGGTAAGCCCTTTTCTTATGTAAGGTAATAGAAATAGTCTTTTATATTTTCTTCTAAAGATTTTATATTTTTACACAGGTGTCCAGTCCACCTGGAATTGAATTTTCCATAAGGCATGAGGTAAAGCAGTGGTGTCTTGTTCCCGATCTTAGTGGAAAAGCTTTTGGTTTCTTACGATCAGGTGTGATGTGAGCTGTAGGTTTTTGTAGACATTTCTTATCAAGTTGTGAAAGTGCCGTCTCCTTCTAGTTTACTGAAAGTTTTATCATGAATTTTGTAAAATGCTCTTTCCATATCTTTTGATATAATTACATGATTTTTATTCTATAGCCAGTTGCTGTAATGGATTACATTAATTGATTTTTGATTATTGAACCAAACTGGCATACCTGGGATGAATCTCACTTGGTTTCGGTATATCATTCTTTTTTATGCATTGCTGGATTCTACTTGCTAATATGGAATTTACATCTGTGTTCATCAGATATATTGGTATGTAGTTTTCTTTTCTCATGGTCTTTTTCTGGTATTAGTAGTAGGATAATATTGGCCTCATCAAATGAGCTAGAAAGTATTCCCTCTGTTTACATATTCTAGAAAAGATCGTAGAGGACTGGTGTAATTTTTTAGTGTTTGATATTATTTGCTGTCCATTCATCTGGGTCTGGTGCATTCTGTTTCGGAAGGTTATTAATTACTGACTCAATTTCTTTAGTAAACGTAGGCCTTTCAAGATTGTCCGTTTCTTCTGATGCAAGGTTGGCCGACTGTTTCTTTCAAGGAACTGGTCCATTTCATGCATGTTCTCAAATTTGAGAGAATAGAGTTTTTCATAGTGTCCCTTTATTACACTTTAATATCTATGGAAAAAGTAGTATTTTTTAAAAGTTACAACGTCACTTATACTCTAAATGTCAATAAACAGGGGAAATAATTAATTAATAGATTTTGTCTTAATCCTACAATGTGTTTTTATGCCAATAAGATGGAGTGGACAACTAGGATAAATCTCTGTCACAGATAATATTGAGTAAACTGAACCAAATTGCAAAATGTATCTAATATTTAAAATTACAAATATTAAATACATTTAAATCAATGCTGTGTTTATAGTGTTAGAAGATACATGAGGCCACGTTTTGTAGAACAGAGCACAGCACGGTGTTTATTAAAGAGGACAGTGGTTACGTATACAGTATGCACCCTATAACAACCTTTCAATCAACCACAGATTATGCATATGATGGTGGTCCTGTAAGATTGCAATGGAGCTCTTCATATTTTTATTGTTTCTTTTCTATGATTAGATATATTTAGATACATAAATACTTAGCATTGCATATAATTGCATATAATATTCAGTACAGTAACATGCTGTACAGATTTGTAGCCTAGCACCAATAGGCCACACCATAGAGCCTAAATGTGTAATAAGCTATACCATTTAGGCTTGTGTAAGTACACTCTATGATGTTTGCACAACAATGAAATCACCTCATGATATATTTCTCAAAATGTTTCTCAGAATATATGTATATACACACACACACACATATAGTACACACACACACACACACACACACGTAATCAGAGAGTGGATAAAATGGAAACCTTCAATTTTTGTAATGTTTTGGAATTTAACATATTGGAATTCAGCTTGCATCTAATTATATGTTGTGGTTAAATTTGGGGTTTTCCAAAGATACTTCAGTCTATTTTCTTTATTTCTAAGGAAGCAATTATGATTTATTATTATCCCCATTTGCGATAATAAATATAGCACGTAGTTTATTTATTTTTATTTTTAATTTTTGTATGTACATAGCAGGTATGATATGTATGGGTATATGAGATGTTATGATATAGACCTGTGAAATAACTATATCTTGGAGAATGGGGTATCCATCTCCTCATACATTTATCCTTTGTGTTACGAGCATGTCAATTACATTCATTTACTTATTTTAAAATGTACAATTGAGTCATGAAGGCCTATAGTCCCCCTGTTGTACTATCATATAGTAGGTTTTATTCATTCCTTCCATTTTCTTTGTACCCTTTAACCATCCCCACCTTTCCTTCCCAAGCCCTCCACTATCCTTCCCAGCTTCTGGCAGTCGTCTTTCTACTCTCTCTAACAGGTAGTTTATTTATTTTTTGTTTTACTTCCCAGTATAATGTGGTGGAATATTAGTATTGATATAATCTTATGTTTCTGGTTTAAAACAATAATTTGAGGTCAGACGCGGTGGCTCATGCCTGTAATCCCAGCACTTTGGGAGATCGAAGTGGGCGGATCATGAGGTCAGGAGATCGAGACCATCCTGGTTAACACGGTGAAACCCCATCTCTACTAAAAAATAAGTACAAAAAATTAGCCTGGCGTCGTGACGGGCGCCTGTAGTCCCAGCTACTCGGGAGGCTGAAGCAAGAGAATGGTGAGAACCCGGGAGGCGAAGCTTGCAGTGAGCTGAGATCGCTCCACTGTACTCCAGCCTGGGCGACAGAGCAAAACTTCGTCTCAAAAAAAAAAAAAAAAAAAAAAATTGAGAGAATTTGTCCAGAGAGGTATATATGGGATAGAATAGGTTGATGAGACGCTTAAGAGTGATAAATAGAACATGGGCTATATTTATAGAAATGGAAATCACTGGAACGATAGCACTCAATAAATAATTGGCCATTAAGTTTAGAGAAGAAAAGAAGCAAAGAAACAGAGTAGAAGAAATGGAAAAGAAACAAAGAAACAAATTGAGTAGAAGATATGGAAAAGATAAGGACTGGTGAAAGAGTTAAAAATTTTGAAAACGGACATAAATATTTAAGGAAAAACATTGATGTATTCAACTTTTCACCTCTTTATTTACATCCATATTCATTTTGTATGTTGAACCACATAGATACAGCATTTACAATCACAGATATCAAGGTCAAAATTACAAATGTATTACAAAATTGTCCCTTTTAAAAGAAAGTACAATATTAGCAACATAGACATTGGGTTTCACTGGCATTCTGCACCAGTTATGGATTAAAAATGAAGTAATTTTTCTAATATGGCAGTATGCGGGGGAAAAGACTAGAAGGCTAGGAAATTTGCAATGGAAACTGTCAAGTCTTGAATTATTCTTCTAACAATTATGTCCCTGCAATGCATGTGAATCAATACGCATTCTTTCACAGAAAAGACAATGGAGGTCAGCTTCTCTTTGTGTCTTATAGAACAGACAGTTACTCCACTAGGAATTACAATGAAAGATCACAGTCACAATTAAATGACCAACTCATAACTATCACAATTCTGATCAGGACAATGATGATCATCATGATGATTAATATAAGAGTATTAATCTTACAAATTATGTCTGTACCTGTGTTAACCATTGTGTGTAGCCATTTACTACAGTTGGTTATACCATAATACTAATGGAGCTACACTTGGGACCTAACTCAGCATGGAAAATAATAAATGTCTGAGTTTTAGGGTCAGGGACTTCAGTCTTTACTTACTGTCAACCTTGCAGTTGAACACCAAGTATGCTTATGGAGAATGTGTGCATGTTTCAATGCAATCAATCAATACTATAGCAAAGCATAGGAAAGTGGATGTCTTTTGAGAAAAAGTTCAATGAAAGTATTTTTTAGGAAATGACGGCCCAGTATTTTTAGAGTTCTCATATTTTCATTGCAACATTTGGCATATCCAAACTTGTGTTATAATGGCATTATGTACATTAATGTAAAAAGAATTATCATAAATAAATTTCAGTTATTGGGCTATATGGTTTTACATTTAAAGGCTCATATTTTCTTTCAGTTACATGAATTAAATAATAAATGTATCTAAATTTTTATTACAAATGTTAATGGGCCTCCCTATGATGTAGCTTAGATACATTTATTTATAGGAAATGACTGTGCTGAAATAAAATCACTTTTTAATAATATTCACTCTTAGTTCTTAGAGTTTATAAAATATCTTTTTCAAATGAGCGTCATTCAAACCTGTGTCACAGTTTACCTAAGTCTTTTCATGGTCTGTATATTTGTCATTTTTCTTTCCTTGTATGGGGTTTTGTTTTTCTAGTTGTTCTTGAACGAACATTTATTCACGCAACAAATACTGGTTTCTAGGCACTATCTTGTGTATGAATAATTTATCAGTAGACAGGACAATACCTCTGCCCTCATAAAGCTTACATGTTACTGCAGTGGAAGCTCGTCCATGCAGTTGGAGAGGAGGATAAATCTCTGTTCTTATCAGCTCTAAAATCCATGATTGACAATGCAAACTTATGGAATCTTTAAGTAGTAAATAAAAGGAAATGCTCTGAACACAGAGGATATAAGTCAAAAAGCAGACCAACCCCTGAAATTCTTTATGCTTTGGTCTCTGTGTGTGTTTCTACTGCTGGTTTGGAGAAGAGAGGTGAACAGAAAGGTTAAACTCCTTGGGCTGCATCAAACTCGCAGGTTCTAGGTATTCAATTACAGGAACACCACAGAAAATGATTTTCTAAAAAATAACATTTGAACCAAATGTTGTTAGAAATGCTTCCCTGAAATAGTTAAGTTCAAATATTTTTTTCTATGTGGAATAAAATCGAGCCTATCCATATGCAAAGTAAATTCAATTAAATTTAGCATAATTAAATTTATATGATATGAAATGTGTTTTACTGTTCTGTGTAGAATGATTTTGTCTGTGACAAACAATTGACAGCTCCTGGATATAGGAATATTTTTTTAAATAATATTTTTTGGTGGAAAAAGTGTTTAGACATTCAAAAGTCTAAAACACATTCCAAAAAATTTATTCAAGTAAGCCAGACTTTATCAGTTAAAAGTGGTTTTATTTTCTTTATTTTGGCATATCTACAGAGCATGGGAGGAATTGTAGTAAAAATTCCTTGCCAAATAACACACGGCCATCCATCCGTAGGGTGCAGATTTTGGAATATCATCTCCCCAGCATCCATAGAAGAAGTAATCTGAAACTGAGAAGAAAGCAAAAGTTAGCCCTTTGCCTTCCACAACTCATATCACCTCCCATAATCTTTAAGCATCCTTAAATGGATCATTTTACGGGATACCAGGGCATTTGCCTGTGAACTATGGGGCTCTCTCTAATGAATTCACATCTTAAAACACAGTAAACTTGAATGCCTTGCTCCTTAAAGTGGGGTCCCAGGACTAGAGGTATCAGCATTACCAGTTAACTTATTAGAAATAAAGTAACTCAGGCTTCCACCACAGTCAAAATGAATTAGAATCTTCATTTTTAAAGAGATCAGCATTAAAGTTTGAGAAATGGTGCTCTAATCTGTGCCTCGTCTTTTATCAAGAAGTAAGGAGAATCGTATAAGTTAAACAAGGTCTGATAAAGTTGTATGTGCACATGGGTTTTAGGAACTTGCATTTATTGAGTGTTTACAATGCCCAGGTAATGTTTTAAGTGCTTTATAAACAATATCTCCATTAATAGCCCCTATATGCTTTCAGTTAAAAGCTGTTGTCTTCATCTCACTAATGAAGCAATTAACACTTAAGAAGTTCAGATATTTTGCCAAAGACCATACAGCTAAAGAGAATGAGAAACAGGTTTCAACATTCTTTCTGGGCCTAGTTCTCAGAATACAGAGACTTAAGCTAATAATTTGCCTGTTTTCTCCTTGTTTTCCAAATCTATAGTTTGGAAGACTATGTAAACTCCACCGACCTTTCTAGCTATGGAACCTATATGACCAGGTGAAAGCAGGGTCATCTTAGAATGTCACAGCTTAGTAATGTTTTTTTTTTATTCTCAGTAGGTTTATCTTTGCACTAGCAGAATGTTGATATGAATTACATTCTGACAAATATAAACTTTCAGAAATATTACCGACAATGTCAAGCTCTAGTTATCCTTAATATTAAACTGTGATTGAGATGACCTAGGCCATGGATAATAAACTATTAAAAGCTGTTTTGTGTCTGAATTATTGTTTACACAATTAAATAAAAGCTGTAATTTAACACTGAAATTTTAAAGTGAATTAATTAGTCCACAGTACACTAAATTGACTTTGCATGGTATCATTAAGATTCGAACAGAAAATATTTGGAAAACAACTTTTCTGTTGTTCTAAAAACTTAAAATCTTTCTACTTGTTGCAAATATGACGATTAAACAATGCTTAATTATTAAAAATCTAGGATTATGGATTTTTGTTGTTTGTTTTTCTGAGTTTTTCCATTCTGATGAGTACAACGTATGTTTCATCACTATGTTTTGCCAAAGAGTACAAAACTAAAAGAGAGATATATTTGTCTTTCAAATGAGATACAAAGAGTCCTTGCAATTTAAAGAAATATATTAAACAATCAAATTGTTTTACCAAATTTGCAAAATTCTACATTCTGGCTGACTTTATACTGTGCCTACTTTATAAACTAAGAACTTGAAGTAATGATATTATTGAAGACTTAATGGGGCCGGGCACAGTGGTTCAGGCCTGTAATCCCAGCACTTTGGGAGGCTGAGTCAGGTGGGAGGTCAGGAGTTCGAGACCAGCCAGGCCAACATGGTGAAACCCCATCTCTAGCAAAAATACAAAAAAATTATCTGGGTATGGTGGTGCAAACCTGTAATCTCTGCCAGTCGGGAGACTGAGGCAGGAGAATTGCTTGAACCCAGGAGGTGGAGGCTGCAGTGAGCCGAGGTCATGCCATTGCACTCCAGTCTGAGTGACAGAGTGAGACTTTGCCTCAGATAAAGAAAGAAAAAAAAAGAACTTAACAGCAGTTACCCCTAGATATCATCTCTATATGCTGATTTTTCACTAGATAACATTGGTTTGGGTAAATAAAAACATGAGAGGTTAGCGAATCTATTCTAATCAACCAAATGTAGAATATAAAGCTAATATCTCTTACTCCATCAATGTGTTGGAATATATTATTTCCTTTTAGTATTAAATCTAAAGTGTGTAGAATATGCTCTAATTAAAAGCTGCTGAAGTCAAGGCATGTCAGTCATCGAACAGATTTTTTTTTCTAATTTTATTACTCTTTTGTGTGTCTTCAAACACATTTTTATTCTACTCAGAAATCACATACACACACAAGCATTTGTGATCTCATCTGTCTCACCTTAATTTTCTGCTGATATCCACAGTTTTTGAAATTTAAAAAAAATAAAATAAATATTGATCACTGAGTACTTATATTTTTACAGACAAGATGTGTTTTAACATGCATTCATTCTACTGAATGTTCAAAATAATTACATAATTCCATTTGAATTGGTCTCTTTTTTCCAAAGTCAGATACTAAGACCAGAGAGGCTTTGAATGCTTTCAACTGTTTCACTGTAAAATTTTTGCAATACCTGCATAAACAAAATTTCAAACTGCCTTACCAATGATTTCAAGTATTTTGCTACTTGTGGTATGATTTTACTATGAATATATTGCAATAAGTCTCCTAAAACTTGTCATAAAGCCATATAGTAGGTATTTCTTTCATTTTATAACGAAATAAAAAATGAAATGGCTGGGCAAGGGCCCAACCATTATGGTTTCTTTTATCCCAAGAGTCTTTGGATGCCTAAAGATGTATTGAAACTGCAAAGCGTTTTCTGAAAACAAGAGGAAACTCATACATAAACATGAAGGGGAAAGGACATAATAGAAAATAAGAAAACAATGTATTTTTGGTGTTTTTTAATAAATTTAGTATAGACTTAATGTAATTGACTTTTAGGTAATTTGATTGTAAAACAAAGTGTATGAAGATAACTTGATAAGTTGGCAAAAAACTTTAAAAATAGTCTGAATATACTATCATTAATTCTGAAAAATTAGTTCTAACTCTCATTGTTCTGTATCTCAGAGGCACAATCATAAAATCCTGAAATGCTTTAGTTCTACAGACTTAGATGTAATTTTCATAATTTACAGATGTTGTAATTAAGAGACAGGGAAACGGATGATTTCTCAATGATAGTAATCCGATTAGAATCATGCTTTACTAAAACAGAATCCCATTCCCTCTGTGACATTCTTCCGCTCCCGGTTAGTGGGAAGTATTTGTGTCGGTTTCATAATAGATAATAATTTGTGGAGCAATTTGACCTATGTAGGATTCCTCATAGTCACAGATTACAGGCAACACCAGCCACTCCACAGATACGCTAAAGGTTTACCAGATAAGCAGGTTTTTTACTGTCTCCTTTTATGATTACTAGTGTGAATTTGGGGAAACCAAATTAAATGTTGGGAGTATAGATTGCGACCATAGAATAAAATTAATCTCACTATATGCAGGTAAATTAAATCCATATGCTTCACTTCTTACATTAAAATAAAAAGAAAAAGTCTTTTAGACAGTAGTACTGTAAAAATCTTTTTTAATTAAAATAGAAATTAGATAATTTTTATTAAATATTGATAAGTATATATAAAATGAGGTTTCTAACTTTTCTCAGTAGAAAATCTATCTAAGTGTTTAGTTTAAGTATAGAATATTACTAACCATATACAAAAATGTACAGGACTTTGGTAAATTAATCTGATTATACTCTCTACTTCTCAGTGGGTAGGGATACCTTAAAACTTTTGTCTGTTGTTTGTTGTTATTTATTATGTCAAATTGTTTTCCCTCATTAATATGTTGTTTATTTCATGACATGTTGAAGTTTAGGTAAGCGGAAGTAAACAATACATATTCCTTTGTAAAATATTTTAACTTGGTACTTGAAGAGTGATGAGAGAATGCATACATCAAAGCAGCAAGCTATAAAGGGAAAACAAGGAGACCTTAATGACAAAAGTAACTTGCAGAATATTGGTAGACAATGCTTCTTGTGTCTCTTAGATTTCTGCATGTCTTGTTAACAAATCACTGACTGTTCTTTCTTTAGGAATATCTTTTCAAAAATATTGTTATTGGCCAGAGGCAGTGGCTCATGCCTGTAATTCCAGCCCTTTGGGAGACCAAGGCACGTTGATCACTTGGGCTCAGGAGTTTAATAAAACAGCAGCCTGGGTAACATGGCAAAACTCGGTCTTTATACAAATACAAAAATCAGTAGAGTGTGAGGATGCATGCATGTAGCTCCAGCTACTAGGGAGGCTGAGTAGCTTACCTGAGCCCAAGAAGTCAAGGCTGTAGTGAGCTGAGAATGCTGCCACCACACTCCAGACTGGGTGAGAGAGTGAAACCCTGTCCAAAAAAAGAAAAAAGAAAAGTTGCTCGAGTGTACAACCTTGGAACATAATGACAGCATCTCTCTTTGGTGCAAAGGACAGGTTTTCATATTGGCTTGGAAAATAAAAATACTTCCATTTTCCAAAGTAAAAGTGCAGCCATAGTCACTGTCCAGTTTAATCAAGATAACATCTCCATCTGGTGCAAAGTGTAGAGATGCTTACTGCCCATTAAAAAAAAAATATATATATATATATATATATATATATATATATATATATACACACACACACACATATATATATCGGGCTTCATAAACTTCATAAACTCATAAACTCTCCCATAACATAATCTTTATATGAGCAGGTATAATCTGGATCAATTCAAGCTACCCTGTGAAAATTGACGTGTAAATCTGCTGACATTCAGGATTCTACTACTGATTGGAGTAAAAATTCCTTTTTGTATGATTCAGGGCCATGTATCAAAATTCTTGAAATTATAACAGGTTAAAATTTAGCTTGCAAGGAAGTTAAAATCTTAGAGCCTTTACAGTTCTTGCCAAAGATAATCATTGAGGTAAGGCACACAGTCTCTGAGCCCTCATCATTCCAAGGAGCTACATTGAAGGGCTAATGCCTGTTTGGATACACAGTTTTAAACTGCAGGAGAAGTAGTATACTGTTGTTTTACTCCATATTGCTTTTGCAAATGAAATGAAAAGGGCATCCGGGCTTAGACAAAAGCAGCTAAGTAAAAATATCTGCCAATGAGAACAGTCCCGGCGATAGGAAGACATGTAACAGTGTTATCTCTGATGTATCCAAGAAATCAGGATTCTTTTTTTCTCCTTCACATTGCAATTTCAAAATGCATCTGTGTTCATTCATTCTCATTGCTGGACTGTAAGCTGTTTCACAATTAAATCACCTTTATTTATTCTCCTGTCAATTGAAATTTAGTTTTTAATGTTATTTAAAATTTCAAACATTAATTCAATGAATGTTTTTGTACCTGTTGATTTGGGCACGTGGGTGAGAATAGATCCAGAAATTAGTCTTATAAATACAGTATTTTTTACTTGTAGAGTATGTATATATATGTATTATATATATATTTCATATTTGTGAGACAAAGACTTTTTTCTAATTAAGACAAAATAAATCAGAAAATGAGAAAAACATTAGCAAAGATTAAATGAGAAAAATCATAATGGTAGATATAAATTCAATTATATTGATAATTATATTAAATGTTAAAGTGAGAGGTCACACTTTTGGATAATGGACCTCCAGAACTCTACTTCTCCACAAAAGCAATGAAAATACATTAAAATAAAATCTACTATTTCAGAATTCTGAAAATTAACTCAAAGTTTGTAAGAGTCTTTAAAAAAATTCAAGAAAAACTACTGAATCTCAGTAAGAATGATGAGTCTTAAAATATTTAACTTGGCCTACCCTTATCCCCTCACCCTGTTTTATGGTAGTATTAAACATCAATAGATTCTGGTGAAAATTAGCTATCTTAACAGCCATTGGAAGAAACGGACAGGTTTGGAGCTCCTTATAAAGCCCTGTCCCCAGACCATTGTTACTACATGATCTATTTTACAGTCCCTTGGAAAGCCCAATTTACAAATTATTGTCAAAATGTGACTTGACTCTCTATAGGAAAGGTCCTATCCTTGGACCTTTGCTAAAAACAATCAGTTTCAATTGATTAACTGCCAAAAGCTGTGATACCAGTTGGAGCAAACAAAAGCCTAGCCAAAGTTCAAAAGAAAGGTCTAGGAACTAAATGTCCAGAGGGGGCTTTGTAAAACTCTGATGTATTACGAGAGATATAGAAGACAGAAGGCAGTGTGCATAGGCATTGCTATGTGCTTGTCCAGGAAAGATGTAAGATGCCCCAATTACACCTGGCTGGCTGACTTTAGGCTCTGTGCAAGCAATAAGGGAAATCTAAGGCAGTCTTATAAACTGCCTGAGAAATGAAAGTATATCCTAACACACACACACACACAGCCTCTTGGCTAAGGTGGAATATTTATTGGTACAAGGCATTTAAGGAAATGTATGATCATTCATTAGCTAACCAAGAAACCAACCAACCAGATACTTCAGTGGTTGCATATGATAGGGAACACAAGCATTACATAATCAGTCCAGGAATGGCACTCAAAATACAAACAGCAGGCTGGGCACAGTGGCTCACACCTGTAATCCTAGTACTGTGAGAGGCTGAGGCAGGCAGATCACCTGAGCTCAGGAGTTCAATACCAGCCTGAACAACATGGAGAAACACTGTCTCCACTAAAAATACACACAAAAAAATTACCCAGCCATGGTGACACACATCTGTAATGCCAGCTACTTGGGAAGCTGAAGCACGAGATTCACTTGAACCTGGGAGGCAGAGGTTGCAGTGAGCCAAGATCACACCACTGCACTCCAGCCTGGATGACAGAGTGATACTCTGTTCCAAAAACAAACAAAACAAACAAAACAAAACAAAACAAACAGCAATAACAACAACAACAAACCCAGGAAAGGGAGAGGAGAATCCGATTTCCAGATTTTCCACATTCCACATTAAATTATTGTATTGTACAGTTTTCAACCAAAAATGTTAAGGCGTGCAAAGTAATAGGAAAGTTTAGATCACAGATGAGAAAATAAAAATAATTCAACAGAAGCTGCATTGAGGAGGGCCCAAAATGTTTCACAATGATGATGCTATAGATAGGTTCAGAGAACTAGCAAATATATGCTGTCTACAAGAAACATACTTTAAATTAAAAAAATAAAAAAAGGTTAAAAGTAGAAGGATGGTGAAAAATATGCCAACCAGATGGTAACAAAATATGAGCTAGAGTGGCTATACTAATACCAGACAAGAATAGACATTAAGGTGATAATTATTACTGGAGACCAGGGCATTACATAATGATGAAAAGGAAGAGTTCAGAAGTATAAGCATATGTGCATCCAACAACAGAACTCCACAAAATATGAAGTTAAAACTGACAATTGAAGAGAAAAATAGGAAATTTAGCAATAAAAAGTTGAATATTTCAATAATATATTCACAATAATTGATAAAATGACTAGACAGAAAATCAGCAAGTATTTAGAAAACTTGCACAGAACTCTCAAACAACTTGACCTACAAAACAGTGAGCACCAAAACAGCAAATTATAGATTCATATGAATTGTTCATGGAACATTCACCAAGATAGGCCATAATCTATGCGTTAGAACAAGTCCTAATAAATGCAAAAGAAAAGAAAAAGCATATAATATATGGTCTCTACCACAAAATGCTAAATTAAAAATTAATAATTGATGGAAATGTGGTAAGTTAAGTATTTGGGAATTAAGTACATTTTAAAATAATTAGTGTATCAAAAAAGAAATTACAAGAGAATTACAAAATAGTTTGACCTAAATGAAAATAAAATGTAACATATTAAAATTTCTAAGATACAGCCAAAAAGTACTTACAAGAAAATTAGAAATGAAGAAAATATGAAATTAATACTGTAAACTTCTACCTTCAGGAAATCTAGCACAATTAGGACGCATAAGCTGATGGCGATTAGAAGAAAGGAACGAATACAGATTAGAACAGGAATAAACACATGCTTAAAATTGAATACCGAAAATGATAGAGAAAATCAAAAAAACCAAAAGTTGATTCTTTAAAAATATCTGACAACACTGACAAAGCTTTACCTGCACTCACTAAGAAAACAAATACTATACCTGAAAGTGGAAGCATTCCAACTGATTTCTTAGAAATGAATAATTTGCAAGTGAATACTACAAACAAATCTAGAATAACGAACTTTATAATACATATATTAAGATCTTAGAAATTCACAAATTATCATAATTGACTTAATAAATGGAAAATATGAATAGACCAATAACAAGTAACTAAGTGAACCGGTAATTTAAAATTTTTCCACATGGTAAACCACAGTGTCAGATAACTGTGGGATATCTAAATTGTATAAAACATTTACAGAAAAAATAATAACAATACCTCAAAAATACTTTCACCACATAAACAAAATAGGAAAATGTTTCAATCTTTTGATTCCAGTATTATTCTGATACCAAAGCCAGTCAGACATAACAAGAAGAGGAAAAATCAGATCTGTATCCCTCATAAACATAGATACAAACATTTTCAACAAAATGTTGACAAATCAAATGCTATGCCCTATAAAAGATTATACAACATGATCATGTGATATTTATCCTAGAAACATAAGGTTGGTTTATCATAAAAAAGTCAATTGACATAAAAATGCACCATATTAACAGAATAAAGGAAAAATGCTACATTTTTATTTCAAAAGTTTCACAATTTGACCAAATTCAACAGCATTGATAAACATGTTATTAGGAAAGTTCTTTAACCTGATAAAAGGCATCTGTGAAAAATCTACTTAGTGGTTGAATGAGTAAATACTATCAATCTAAGAACAAGAACATGTTAAAGATAATTGTTACTTTTTTTGTTTAACATGAATTATAGCAAAAGCAATCAAGAAAAGAAAACCATACAAATTGAAAAATAATAAAAAATCTGACTTAACCTACAAATGACTTATTCCCATATGTGGAAAATCCTTAGGAATACAGACACATGCAAACAGTTAGACCAAGTCTACAGAGTAGGGTCATAGAATACAAGTTCAATATGAACTATGAGTTACATTTCTACACACTAGCCATGAACCACACAACGATGACATTAGAAATATAATTTTGTTCACAAAAATCATAAAAAACAATACAGCACTCAGGAGTAAATTGAACAAAATAAGGGTAATACTAGTACACTGAAAATTGCAAAATGTTCTTGAAAGAAACACAACTGGAAGACTTTCACTATCCAGTTTTAAAACTTACAATAAAGGTACGGTTATCAAGACACGGGGGTGCCAGCATAATAATAGACATATAGATCGGTGGGATCAAGTTGAGAGCTCAGAAATATCAAAATGAGTTTTGTAAAGACACCACAAAAATATGTTGGGGAAAAAGATGGTCTGTTGAATGAATGGTGCTAGGACCGTTACATATTCATGTTCCAAAAAATTTAAAAAAAATGAAAAACAATATTTGATGCTCTCCTCACACCATAACAAACATGACCTCAACAAATATGGAATGATTATTCTTGAAATCAGAAACAACACATAGTCTCTCTCATCATTTCAACCCACTTTATGTTGCAGGCCTTGGTGGGTACAAAATAGGAAATTATATTGATTTACATTTGAAATTTAAAATAACATTTTATTCCTGGAATAAATGTCACCTGGCTATCATGTATTTTATATTTTTTATTTACAGTGTTGGATTCAATTTGGTGAGAAATTTTCTTTTTTATCGTGTGATGTATTTAATTTTGACATTAGGCTGGCATTGACCTCATAAAATGAGTTTCTAAGTCTTCTTTCTTCCCCCATTTGCTGAAAGATTATGAAAATATGGTTTCTCCCTTAAGTAATTTGCAGAATTCACCACTGAAGGCGTATAGGCAGGGAGGTCTCTTTCTTAGGAGGATGATTGTGGCAAATTCATTAGTTTTATATTAATATAAAGCCAGTAAGGTTTTTCTAATTTTTTAGTTAGTTTTATGAATCTTGCTATTTCAAGAAACATATTTTTTAAAGTTGTATTTATTAACATAAGGTTGTTTTTAATATTCTCTTACTAGTCTTTTAATGTCCATGGTATCCAAAGTGATGCTCCCTGTTTTATTTCTTATATTGTTAATTTGTGCTTCTTTTCTTTCTTTCATTCTGTCTAAAGGTATATTAATTTTATTTCTTTTCACAAAATCATCTTTGAAATGCATCTATTTACCCAGTTTTATTTAATTTACTTCTGCTTCTATTTTGATTGCTTACTTTCTTCTACTTACTTTGGTTTTAATTTTTCCTTTTTATACCTTCTTAATATCTCAGCTGGAGTCATGATTTTGTATTACAATTTTTTTGTGCCATGTACCATTAAAATACTTTATACACATGTGTTAGGTTAAGTTCTCCAGAGAAACAGAACAAATAGGATGGACAGACGGATGGGTAGATAGATAGGTAGGTAGATATAGATAGATAGATAAATAGATAGATAGATAACTGATAGATGATAGATAGATAGATAGATAGATAGATAGATAGATAGATAGATAGATAGATAGATGAGATAGATAGATGATAGATAGATAGACGAATGGATAGATAAATTTCTTGTGAGAATTGACTCACAAGAGTATGGAGGCCAAGAAGTCTCATGATATGCTGTCTGTAAGCTGGAAAACCAGAAATGCTGATGGTGCAATTACAGTTTAAGGCCAAAGGCCTGAGAAGAGGGGTAGAGGACAATGTGTGTGGTGCAAGCGGTGGTTCTGGTGTAAGTCTTGGAGTAGTTCTAAGGCCATACGGTGGGAAAACAAGAAATTCCCTTGTCCTCAGGTAGGAGAAGATGGATGTCCCAATTCAAGAAAAACAGAGAATTTACCCTTCCTCTAGCTTTTTTTTTTTTTTTTTCTATTTTGTCTCTCGGTGGAATAAATGATGCACCTTCACATTATTGAGTGTAGATCTTCTTCACTCAGTCTACCCATACAAATGCCACTCTCTTCCGGAAATATCCTTGTAGACACACTCGATAGTAATATTTTACCAGTTGTCTGGGAATTAATTAACTCTGTTAAGTTGACACATAAAATTAACTATCACAGCGTAGGGGAAGTTTCTACCCAATTATAGTATCAGGTAGCATCTATTCTTATCATGTTTACAGATAATAAGAGATGACACAGAGAACTTTACTAACAACCAAAACCAGTTAACTAGAAAATGGTGGAGCTGACTTGTGAAAACAAGAAATGTGACTCGGGAAGCCATGCTCTTAATCACTATGCTGATGGCTTTCATACATTTTAGTTTCAGGTCCTCTTTACAATTTTTAAATTATGGCAGACCCAAAGACCTTCTCTTTTCAAAATATGTATCACAAAAGAAATTAAATTTGAGAAATTTTAAATTATACAATTTTAAGTAATTTAAAAGCAACAATAATATTTCTGTTCCATGTTAGCACAATACTTGTTTTAAAACTTTATATTTTCCAAACAAAACATTAGTGACAGAGTGGTATTATTTTACATGTTTTAAAATATTTTTAGTTTTTGGCTTGATAAATGATAACTGGATACTCGTATTTGTTTCTACATTCAATCTGTTGTGATACGTTGCTTTGATTGAAGAGTAGCAAGAAAGTATATCCTCGCAAAATACATAGTTGGAAAAGACAGTATTTTAATAACTTGTTCAGATAATTGTAAAAATTTTTGCTTGACACTATAAAAAGTTGGCAAGTGTTATTCTCTAAAGCTTATTTACAATGTAAAATCATATTTACAAAAAGATTGTACTGTCATGTTAAATTTAATTGGTTTACCTTGCACACAAATGGATATTTTACTCACACATTGTTTATAACAACATTCATTGGTTATTTGAAAATAGTGCTTTACTTAATTATGCACTATATAATTAAAACAATAAAAATGAAGAAAAATAACCTCCTGAAATAGTACCGGATATTCCTAAGGCTCTGTTAATTACATTTTGAGAACTACTAAACTGTGCTATATACCACACATTTATCTATACATATATGTATTTTGCATACATGTTTCTATATGTCTGGTGCAAACATAAAGGAATACACCAGAAACTAAGTATACTTGTTATTTTTTTCAGGAAAAGGTAGAGGAGAAATTGGTCGATTAAGTATTAAGCCTGGAAGTTTTCTCTATGCACTTTACATAATTAGGTATGTTTATTAGACTGTATCTGGCATATGTTACAACCCCTTTATCTTTGTTGGATTTTTAAAAATATTTTGATTCACTTAAAAAATATTTTTGTAAAAAGAATAAAACTTTTTTTTGTTTTTAAATTTAAGATCTATATATTATCTTTTACTTGGGGAATTTAGCAAGTTTCCATTTATCAAGATCATATATACTTAAATTAAGTTTTAATTTAATTGTTTTTTTAGTATTTTCCTCCTTTCTCTGCTTTTTTCACACCCTTCCTTTCTTCCTTCTATAATTTGACTATATTTGTTGTTTTTATCTTCCTTTAGTGATTCAGAAATATGATCATCTTTTATAGTGCACACACATAAAGAATGCAAAATAAATCCATGGATCAACTGTTAAGGTACACTCATCAGTAAATAATTTGTTGAATGAAATTCAGTTAATTTAGAATCTAGTCATCTTCTAGAATTAAAAAGTAGGAAAAACTTTGGGAGACAATGCATGCACAATTTACAACACGGTCTTCTTTCTATAATTTCTTTTGTTCGTACATGCATTTTATCAAGAAAATAATATATGTAGATGTGAAAAATTAATACAAATGCCAAAGTTATGTTCATTCTTTGCAGCTTGGCATTCATCTTCAATTTGGAATGTGGTGTCTCATTTAAAGCAGAAGATGGAGTTGTGAAAGATTCTGCAGGTAGAAACTGTAGCAATCAAACATGATCATCATTGCCTCTTAGGAAAAGAAAATACTGAACATGTCGACAGAACTTTTTGTTTCTGGCTTTTTAAACAATGTAGAACAATTTCTTTGTACATTTTTAAATTTCTCTAACTATATTAAGGCACATATTCAAGGTGAAAAAATCCTAGTGAAATAATCCTATATTATTTGCTTTTTTTCTCCCTTGACACCTCTTACTCATTACTAAAGACATATATATTTTCATATTTAAGAAGTATTTTTGGTGATTTGAACATTAAGCATATGTGTTAACATTAAAACCATAACAGTGAGAATAAGTCAACTTATAACTTTTTTAATAATGAAAATACAAAAAAGTTTGACACTGATAGTAAAAAAAAAAAGATCAGATTTTTTTTTTTTTTTGTATGTTTTGTTTT